>NW_027532208.1:4155604-4228104 GCF_008692635.1 Crocuta crocuta
TTGAGAGAGAGAGACAGAGACAGAGCATGAGTGGGGAGGGGCAGAGAGAGAGGGAGACACAGACTCTGAAGCAGGCTCCAGGCTCTGAGCTGTCAGCACAGAGCCCAACGTGGGGCTCGAACCGATGAACCGTGAGATCATGACCTGAGCCAGAGTCAGATGCTTAACCAACTGAGCCACCCAGGCACACCCCCCCACACTCTTAATTTTAAAAGTGACTGAGATAAACATAATTGATTTTTCTTTCTAGAAGATAACAAAGCTGTTTTGGGGTATATCTCTGATTATCTTCTCTTTGGGGGGAATCACGGTTCCATGCTCCTGGCCCACCCAGGCCTTCCCTCCAACATGTGCTTGTGGCCACCTCTGCCTAAGTCTGGGTCTCTGATTTTGGCCCAAACTCTCCCTCTCTGGATCAGATAGCCTGTCAAGCCTGGAATTCCTAAAAACCCTGTGATTAGTTGTATCGTTTTTTATGGGAAAGGACAAGCAGCTGACAGTTATCTTCTGGTAATTTGTCAACTTTAAAGACAGTGATATTTCTCTCTTCAAGTATTTGATGCGTCTGCAGGTGAGAAAACTGAAACAAAATGTTATGATTTTCTCCAAATCACTCAGCCAGTTAATAGTAAAGCCAGGCTACTGTCTCTTTCTCCCACACTGGGACTCTGGCTCTCTGAGGGGTTCCCCCTTTAGTGATCTGCCTGCCCCCACTGCTAATAATCTATTCTTGATATCATGACCAGAGTGACTGTTTTATACATAAATCTAATCATTTCTTTTCTTTCCTCAAAAGCCTCCAGTGGCTTCCCATATCACTAAGAATGAAATGTAAAATCTTTTTTTTTTAAATTTTTTTAATGTTTTTATTTATTTCTAGGAGAGAGAGAGAGAGACAGCGTGAGCAGGGGAGAGTCAGAGAGAGGGAGTCACAGACTGAAACAGGCTCCAGGCTCTGAGCTGGCAGTCAGCACAGAGCCCGACGTGGGGCTCGAACCCACGAACCGCGAGATCATGACCTAAGCGAAAGTCGGACGCTTAACCGACTAAGCCACCCGGCGCCCCGAAATGTAAAATCTTTAGCCCGGTTTATGCACTCCTCTGTGTGATTTGAGCCTGCCTTTCCTCTTAGGTCTCGTCTCCTACCTCTTTTCCCCTCTCACACACCATCTGACCACTCCTGCCTATCTGCCAATCTATAAACACACCCCAGGATGGGCCACGCCTTAGGGCTACTTGCCTGGTACCCAAGAAAGCATTCCGTTTTGAGAATGAAGTTTTATTTTAAAGCGAGACATCACCTAAGTACATATTTCAGGTAACACCTGAAACAAACCAAGAAGTCCAGCATTAGAACAATAATACAACAGAACACCAACAAGTCGTTAAAGTTAATGGCATGAGGGGCGCCTGGGTGGCTCAGTCAGTTGGGTGTCCAACTTCGGCTCAGGTCATGATTGTTCGGTTTGTGGGTTCAAGCCCCGCATCAGACTCTGTGCTGACAGCTAGCTCAGAGACTGGAGCCTGTTTCAGATTCTGTGCCTCCCTCTCTCTCTGACTCTCCCCTGCTCATGCCGTCTGTCTCTCTCTCAGAAATAAATAAAACATTTAAAAATTAAAAAAAAAGTTAATGGCATGAAAATATAGAAATAGCTAAGGCAATGAACTTATCCTCAGAATGCTCACAATCTAGTGGATGATCTATGTCAATAAACAACTCGCACAGTATGATAAATGCAGCTATAAAGTAATTACAGGTTAAGACTTTTGTTCCTTAGAGAAGGTGAGGTCTATAGCAGTAGCTGCTGTCCCCACCATGAGGGGAGAGTTCTCAGGTCTTCTTCATTTCTATTAGAGAAAGACCTGCAAGCCGGCATGAACTTCCCTATGTCTGCAGTTTCCAGCCCGACTTGCACACTAGCCTGCACTAAAACGTTTTACCAATATGGAAACAGTTCCAGCTGAATCTGCTTCCCAATTTATGTGCCGTCAAGTGACATCTGTCCGGGTAAGCGGAAGCTTAGATCCCATTTCTCCCTGCAAATACCCATCTCTCTCCGGACTTCAAGTTCATTGTTTGCCCTGCTTCCTTGGTGTTTTGATGGGTTCAAGAAAAGCAATTCATTTTCAACATGTCTAGATTTCTTGTTCTGTTTTGTAAGAGTGAGGGCAATGCTCTTTTCGGTTGTCTGTATCTCCAAGACCGATTGCTAGCATATTTAATGAGAGCCTTCCTTCGGTTGCTCTCTACCTGTGTCCAGAGATTTGGCTCAGTTAACAAGTGATTCTGTGTTTCACACTTCTCTTTTGTCAAAATTTTTGTTGGGATTCTGACCTGCCTCCCTCAAATAGCTAACTTCATGTGATAGCAGAGTTTTGTTGCCTGCTACCTGCCGTGAATATTTCATAGATGCTGCTAGGGCAGAAATGTAATGCATTAATAGGTTTCTCTGAGCATCTGAAATCAGCTCTTAAAATGTCAAACATCCTTTTGATGCCGTTTTGCTCCCATGGGCAAATTTTCCTCTGAGGGACTTGGAGGACATGGAATGGCTGCTATTCTTTTATCCACATCAGTCAACAGAGTATTTATTAAACATCTACCATGCAAGTAGAGTGGTTCCAAGCTCTGTGGAAGGCCATGGACATGACTCTTGTTCTCAAGCTCTGGAACAAAAAGAGGCAATGATCCAGACCTCTGGTCACATAAGTTCAAGTGCTGATGTAGGTAATTTTCAATTGCTAAGAGGGTCCCTAAAATTGTCAAGGTCATGAGTAGGAAGACTCTTAATCCTATAAATGAAGCCCAAGGGAGAGGCTCATTATGCACCCCCAGTAGATAGGCAGCCCCTTATTTGTTTCTGATACGTCCCAACTTCCCAGTTACTGACCTTATTTAACAGCAATGACTTACTTGGCTTTTAGCGTCCTTCACTAGACATAACCTTGCCCTTTAATTCTGTCTCTTTCTTCCAAGACAGGAACTGACACCCGTACTTCTCCAGTGATGATCTCCATACACCCGGTGTCATTGCTGCTATAATCTCTGTTCCCCTTCCTCTTCCTTTTCCTTTGTTGTGTCATCCCAGCACAGCTGGCTGTTATAAGGTAGCCATTTACTGCCTCTCCATCGTACCCATGGGTGGTTGGCACCCAAGACATTTTTCTTGGGTCTCTTTCCAAAATGCCAGCCACAGAGTGACATTTCCTGGAGGCCCAGGATGCAAAGCAAGTGGAAGTACAGGTGGAGCCACAGGTACTGGTGACACAGAAATGAAACACTATCATTGAAGGAAAGGGAAGCTAATCTCTGGGGACCTAGGCTCCCAGGCCAATACTCCATTGCATGAAAACAAAACCAGAATAGGAAGAGAAACATGGTTAGAGGCATGGGATTTGGAGTCATACCAACATGGATTCTAATCCAGGCTCCACAGGTGTGTCTACATGGTGACCTTGAGCAAAAGGTTCAGCGCTTCTGAATCTTATCTTCATAGGTTTACAGGAGGATCACACTTGGTACATTGTCTGGCCCATGAAACACACCCAATACATTCCAACAGCTCTTACAACAGATACTGTAAATGGGATTTGGCCAAAGTGGAACATGAAGGAGCCCCGTTTCTAACACAGGGAAGCCACACTGGACAAGAAAGAGAAATGCCATGAGATTCCTGCCCAGTTGAATGTTCAGTATACACTCTGGCTTCACTTAAATGTAGCCAACATGAGGCATCTCAGTAACCTGCTGTTGTCCATTTCTGGTCCATTTCCCACTCTCTGTGTGGAAGGGAGAAGAGACACTACCATTTCCTGAAACTTCCTATGTACATGCCACAGTGCCAGGTCCTTTCTACTTTCCTTCTTCTTGGTTTACCATCCACCTTTCACTCTACATGTCACAACAGCCACAGTCATCAGTGGAGACACAGGAGCCCAGGGAATCACACACTGACCTAAATATTCAGTCATGTGAGCAGTCAACACTACTCCCAAGCACATATTAAGGAGGGAGCCTCGTAGGGTAGATACACATTCCCCCTCTAAGGGCTACTGTAAATCTGAATATTCTGCCTTGGGGCATTGCTATTGTGCTCACACACCAGCATGCTAAATAATCTGAACAAGCTTTCTCAGGTGCAATATTTATGGTTCAGTTGGAAGCAAAGAACAGTCAGAGGCAGTGGGTAAAAACTAATTTACTATAATGTCACCCCGGATATACAGCAAATAGCTGTAAACAAGTATGTACAATATAATTAAAAATATGATAACATTATAAAATAGGATGATGGCTAGTTAGAGAAAAAGATCCATCAAGTAGGAATATGTGTATATCACTTGAAATATTGCCTCAATTACTTGAAGTCATCCTCTCGGGCGGCTCATCTCAAAAAAAAAAAAAAAATCCTTACAAATGCAGACCTCAGATGACAAGAGATGTTTATTTCTGTACTTGGTTTCCTTTCCATTCCATCTGTCGGCAGGAATTTCAGCTTGGCGTGTGTTGAAGAAAAGTCACAAGACAGGGATGATACTTGAATTCTTAAACTCTACTGTGTCTCCTTCTTGACTCCTCATTGAGAGCTGAGCTAGAGAGAGCATCCTTCAATCCCCCAGACAGAAACACCCCAGATAGCTATGCACACAGGTAAGTGGGAAAAATAAAAGCAAGTGGGATGGTTCATGAACCAACACTGTTAACTTAGCTATGGCATTCCAACATGTGACCAATTCTCTGGGTGCCAAGTAGCTCAGTCAGCAGGTGGTGTGAAAACCCCCGTGGCCTCCTTGCAATCCCACCAGAGGGAGAGAGGGTGTAAGCCTTCTAGCTGTTCCATGTGGCTTCCAGCTCCTTCACCCTTCTCAGTAAGGCCATGTCACCTCTTATAAAACTGACCCTACATTAGAAAGGGTAAACTCAATGTTTGTCTCTGACCCTGAACCATTCTCCTCAAGTCACTCCTCGTGGTTGCTCTTGGTTCCTTCCAGGTACAAAACTTTCTCTTTACCCACCTCCATCCTGGCCTTGGCATATAACACTTAGCTCCCTTTTCCTTGCAATGCTCTGGATTCATCTCGCTTCCTTCCATTCATGATCTGAACCAACTCAAGGAACCACTCCTACTTGATTGACTCAACATCTAGAGCTTTCCATCATTTATTTCCTTCATTTGCAGTGTCCCAAAAGGTGTGCCTTGCCCTGGGTCTGCAAGGAAAGACCCGTCACCACTGCTCCAGCTCGTTTGTGGGTTATGTGAAGTCTCCTGTATTCTGCCCTGGTTCACCTAAAGCGAACCTAGTTTCCTATTAGTGTCCTTCCTATGTGCCAATTCTAAATTGATATAAAAAGTATTTTCGCTGTCCTTGCCATGACTTACCTGGAATGTTCTTTCTTTCTCCATTCATTCACTCATTCAAATATTACCTGCACTGCAAGTTCCAATTTAAAATTTTGCTTACATGAAGCTGCTTCACCTCTTTCTCCTCGACTAAGCTCTCATTTTAATTACAGTAAGTAGCAACAAAATCTAAAATAAAATTTATAATTGTTTTATATGTCCCTGCAAGGTTTAGGATTTCTTAAGAACATTTATCCCCTTGGGGCACCTGGGTGGCTCAGTTGGTTAATCGTCTGACTTTGGCTCAGGTTATGATCTCCTGGTTTGTGGGTTCCAGCCCTGTGTCCGGCTCTGTGCTGACAGCTCAGAGCCTGGATCCTGCTTTGGATTCTGTGTCTCCCTCTCTTTCTCTGCCATTCTTGCCTCCCGCATTTGTTCTCTCTCTCTCCCTCTCAAAAATAAATAAATAAACATTTAATAAAAGAACATATATCCCTTTAATGCTGTTTAAAAAGATAAGAGAATCAGACCAAAATGGAGTCACTTATGCTAAGTACTATGTCACCAAACCAAGACTTGATTGCAATGTCAGCTCTCCCAGAAATGGAATCTTAAACCAGTCTGTCAGGAATCACCAGCTTGGCACCACTTAGATAATCTGCCCAATAGATGATCCCCTAAAGGAACCTGATCTTCCATTTCCTTGCTCTAGCTCCCTCCTGCCTTTAAAGCCTTTCATTTTGTACAGCTCGTTGGAGCACCTTTCTACCTGCTAGATGGGATATGGCTTGATTCAAATTGAATCACTTTTTACTCAAATAAACTCTTGAAAATTTTGATATCCCTCAGTTTATCTTTTAGCAGTACCTAGCATAACTATAGGACCAGGATAGACACTCAATAAATTTTTTTGATTGGTGGAAGTGAAAAAGATGTTTGACAATTAAAGGATGGATATTTGGGGAGTATATATAAAAAGAACTTTCTAGCAATAAATATTGGACAAAAAAATAAAAGAATTACTCTATCAGGGTCCAATCTAGGGGTCACCAAGAACAGACATGCTAATTAACGCCCCAGCTTTGAACTGAGGTCTGAAGTGTTTACCACTGGATTAGAAAGGAAATGATTGATACGGAATCAGGCAGTGTCGATAAAAAGAACAGTAGCTAACAATCAGTGCATAATACACACCAGGCGCAGTGTACAGCATTTTACATGTATGAGCTTGCATAATCTTTACAACAACCTTGTGAGGTTTATTACTCCACTTTTAGGTGAAGAAACTGAGGCACTGAGAAGTGAGGCAACTTGCCTAAGGTCATGTACTACTAAGTGACTATGCAGCTTCTCAGCATAAATGTAACTGGTGCCCTAGAGAAGAGAAAAACAAAGATGCATAAGATATACTTAAAGGAATAATTCAAGAAACACTGAGAAACAAAGGAATTGAATTTGTATATTGAATGTAAACACTATATCGCTGAAAATCTTGACAGAGAACCAATATTACTAAAACAATAAAGTTACCAGGCATCAAAGATAAAGAAAGTGAAAGCAAAGACAAGCCAAAAAACAGCAAATTTCTCCTATATATAGAGAAAGAAAACCCAGAATGGCCTCCTATCATTCTATATCGAGTTCATTACTGAAAACAAAACAAAACAAAACAAAAACCACTTGAGCAATATCAACAGAGTGTAATTTAAGGAATTCATACCCAGCCAAGCTGTCACTCAAGTATATAAAAACACAAACATCTTTGGTCTGCAAGACCTTACGTAATAACCTCCCCATGAACCTTTCTTGAATAAGCTACCAAAGAATAAACTTAGGCCAAAAAGTGAACAAGGATGAAATGTTGGCCAAAATACTAGAATTAAGCACCGAATCCAATTTGCCACGAGACTAAGTATAAAACATCTGAAAATGTTATAAACAATCCCAACTTAGAAATTTCTATCATTGGGGTCCCTGGGTGGCTCAGTCTGTTAAGTGTCTGACTCTTGATTTTGGCTCAGGTCATGATCTTATGGTTCGTGTTATTAAGCCCCATGCTGGGATCTGCACTAATGGTGCAGAGCCTGCTTGGGATTCTCTCTCTTTGCCTTTGCCCCCAACTCTCTCTCTGTGTCTCTCTCTCAAAAAAAATAAGTAAACATTTTTTTTAAAAGAAATGTATATCATTAACCAAAAAGGGAGAAATAAGCGGAAAGTTCATCTTGGTACCCTGGTTTCTTCATCTGCTTTGATTAGGAGACCAAAAGATATTATTTAAAACTGTAAGTTAAGAACTCTTTTACTAAAGGGGTGCCTGGGTGGCTCAGTCAGTTGAGCGTCTGACTTTGGCTCAGGTCAAGATCTCACGGTTTGTGGGTTCGAGCCCCGAGTTGGGCTCTGTGCTAACAGCTGAGAGCCTAGAGCCTACTTTGGATTCTGTGTCTCCCTGTCTCTTTCTACCCCTCTCCTGCTCACTTTCTGTCTCTCAAAAATGAATAAACATTAAAAAAAAATATTTAAAGATGCCAAAGTTGGAGGTGTAACAAAATGATGAATGGAGGATTTAAGTTTAGAGAAACTTTGAAGAAATACAAACTTTTGGAATAGCTCTATACACAGTTCAAGTAGCAATTGAGGTTTTAATAACTTTGCACCCTTGCTTAAAACTTTCTCCAAGTGCAAAGACCTTCCAGAAACATCCCACCTACACTTCCTGGTCCTTGATCAGCTTGACTGCATGTGAGACCTGGGTTCTCTCCCTATGCTCCTGGCTGTGCTTCTATCTCCATCCTGCCCGAACTCAAAGGCCCATTAGCTTAAACACGCTCTTGACAATATATTCTAATCCCTCAATCCTGCCTGCCTGGGCTCCAGCATCAGACAAATGGTTTTGGAGAAAGAGGCACAGATGTTGATGATCCCCAGTGGGGAATGAGGGAGGTAGCAGAACAGACACTGAGAAGGATGTGGAATGGCATTCACACCTTGGCTGAGGTTACCGGCGATACATTTTTAGACATTCATCGATGAGGCTGTGCATGAAAGAGGTCTACACAGGGATCTTGCAGGCTTCGGCATACTAGCCCCCTGGCTTTGAATTCTGGCTCTGTCACTTCCCGGCAGAGTGGACATTTGAGCAAGCCATTTCCTCTCCCTCCTAATTTGATCATCGCTAAAATGGGGGTCATAATAAATAGGCCAGAGTCTTTTCATTTTGAAATACACATTCTCCTTTGACCTTGAGTCTCTCTCCTGCAATAGTCGATATCACTCCTTCTTTTTCTAAGGTCCAGTTTTTGAAATAGCACTTCACACTTTCTGCTTTCGTTTCCTTATCTCTCATTTACTCCACAAACAGCTACAACCTCAGGTCACTAATAGTCTGTTCAAATGCCACCTTTTCTGTGAGACCTTCTCTAAATCCATCAATTTACAATACCGACCTGCTCCAATAGAAAATAGCAGCCTGCCTCACTCCCGGGCATTCTCATGTCCTTTTCTTGATTTATTTGTCTCCATAGCACCTTTGCCAAAACATGCAATTCGCTTATCTATTCTGACTACATCTACATCCTCCAGTGAGAATGTGAGGGCCGTGAGAGCTGGGATTTTTTGTTGCTTTGGTCCATGTCAACCTCCTGTTAATATTTGTCAAGTGATGGGATGCCGAGGTGGTTCAGTCAGTTAAGCGTCTGACTGGCTCAGGTCATGATCTCACAGTTCATGGGTTTGAGCCCCACATCAGACTCTCTGTTGTCAGTGCAGAGCCTGCCTTGGATCCTCGGTCCCTTTCTCTCTCTTTCTGCCCCTTCTTGGCTTGCTCTCTCTCTCTCAATCTCTCTCTCTCTCTCTTTAAGAAATAAATAACCATTAAAAATATTTGTCAGGTGAATAAATAAGCAAGTGCTATTCAGTCCTTAACTTACTGGACGTCTGAGACACCCGATGCTGGTGTTTGCTTCCTTTATTTATTTCTTACTCTCTCGTCCCTTAGCTTCTGTGATAACCTTTCCCAGATTCTCATCATCCCATTGATGGCACCTTGCCCACAAGCTAGACTACCCCTTCCTTCACCCACATGTTAAGGATCAAGAGCCTCGCACGGTTCCATATTTGATCTTTCTCTTCTCTTTCTTTCCTTAAGTTTGCTGATGTGCAAAGGACTATTCCAGAAGCTTTGCGTGCATTAACACTTTTAATGCACTGACTGAGACGTAGGTATTTACCATCAATATCCCACGATCTAAGTGAGAAAGCTGAGGCACAGAGAGGTCAGTATCTTGCCCAAGGCGAAGAAGTGAGTAAGTGGTAGAGTGAGAATCACTTCTGGTCACTGTGGGTTTGGGGACTTGGTAGCTCTTAACCTTTTGGTAGTACTGACTCTCCAGGTATACTCTGACTACTTCCATTTCTATATCACCATCCTTGACCGTCCCTTGAATTCCGGACCACATACTGACCTCACCACATCCCAGGAGTTCCTGGAGCTCAGTATCACAAATGGTGAACCCATCATCTCTTCCCCAAACCAGATCCTATGTCTCCCATCTTCACCAACAACCACCTCATCCATGCAGTTGAGCATTCAAATCATAATTCAGAAAAAGGAACGCAGAGACTCTCCATTCCCTCATGCCCATTCAATCCAGCAACAATCAAGGTTAAGTCTATCTTTTTGCCATTGGAGGATCTGACCCCTTCTCACTGATGGACACATCCACTGATCAAAACCTCTGGCTCTTCAGCACCTTTGGTCCTGTGTCTATAAAGTCATTCTAAACACAGAAGCCAAACTATGCACATGAACTCCCTCTCCAAGGGGCCCTTCTTTATCAAACTCCTTAGTGAAGCTCTTAAGGCCTGCTGTCACCTGAATCCTGTCTACCGCCATCTCTGTCCCCTCCTCCCTACCCAGAGGGCTGCCTGACCCACCGTCTGTGAGCAGGTCAAATTCTTCCCTTGAACCTGAACACGTCTGGGATTTAATTCACTCTTTCCACCTCAAGATCCCTAGACACTAGTGGGTGTCTGGCACATAGTAGATATTCGATTATCATCAGTTAATGATCATCTCTGAAACAACTGTTCTTTTTATCATTCCTTGTACTCCTGGATGATCCCAGTTTGTCGTTCACAGGTTGGTTTCCCTCACCAGGAAGCCTTCCCAGTTCTCGGCCTCCCAGTCTAAGCTAGATACCCTCTTGTGTGCTCCCACGGCGCCAAGAGTAATTTTATTACAGAGCTTTATCATCGGGGTGGTAGTCGCTAGCTTCCCTTTCTATCATCCACCTACACTCATACTTCCCAGATCAGTGATGGTGACTTGTGCTCTGTGTACGATTGGGAGGCCTAAGAGAGCCTTACCATGAACACAGTGAAGAGTTTCCCAGTGATCCTACAACAAATGTTCCTAAGAAGTCATAGCTTTTGTGCATGGCCATTTGGAGGAACATCTTTCATTTATTAGTGTCAAGAATGAACTTTGATGTTGCAGTGTAATGGCTAATGAATCCAGTGAATGCTGCAGCTGATCCGGTTCTCCCTCCCCATAAGCCACCTAAAAAGCCAGAGCCCACTGCAGTTCATGCACACAACCCATGGTTTGCCTTTACTGTAACAGCTACCCTTTGCTCAGGTTTGTTGAACACTTTCTTTGATACTAACAATAATAGCGGACATCTGTTTGGTATCTACTATGCATCAGGCTGTCTGTTTAGTAACTTAGGTTTGGGTATTCTTTAACATGGTCTATTGAGTTAGTATTTTAGCGGTCACAAGTCAGAGAGATGGGTTGATCATGAAGGTTCATCACTGGACACATCTGGTGCTCTCAGCCTTGGCCTGTGCCATGCCATCCCTTCTCAGAGAAAATAAGTGGAGAACATTCTAGCTGACTCTTTGTGTGATGGGAGAGGTCCCCATGACCACCCCAGGCTCAGTGATTTGCTAGGATCGCTCAGAAAATAGTCATACTCATGACTATGATTTATTATAATGAAAGGACACGTACAAAGCAAAAACCACGTGTGGCCAAGTGCAAGGAAATCAGGAGCAAGCTTCTGAGAGTCCTCTCCAGGGGAGCCACACAAGAGGTGCTTTATCCCCTGGCAAAAAGTCATGACAATACATGGAAAGCATCGTCTACTGGCAAACTCAGTGCCAGAACTTGTGCTGGGTGTTGGCTGTATAGGCATTTCTTGCCTCACACATACGAAAATCCCAGACTCCCAGATAGAAATCAGGCATTCAGCATAATCCACTTTGTTCGTATCAACAGTTCAGGCATGGTGATCCACTCTTTTCTGTTAAAGTGTTGGGAGTCCCCAAATCCAAGTTTCCAGATGAAAGCCAAGAGTCAGTCTCCTAAGCACATCTTTCCAAGTTGAGCATGTAGGCCAATAATCTTCACTCTTCTCTGCACACCAACGATGTGACGTAGGGTCAGGAGTCCAGGAAAATTGAAGGGGCTGGGCAGGGAGGGAAGAAAGCCGGGGAATATGTTTCTGTCGACAAATCAAGATATTTTCCTGACACAGACTTGTTTCTTTTGATTTATAGATAAGCAAATGGAAGCCAGGAGAAGTTCAAGAACTGCCTATAAAGCCATGAACCCTAGTTTTCGATCTGGGCCTCTGTGAATCCAAAGTCCATATTCCTCCATATTCTCCCTTCTTGCCTCCATTTTGAGTCCCTATTTTTATCCCCACCCATTCATAGCCCTGTTTCATCCTGCACTGACTTTATTATCTTGTTCTTCAATCATCCCTTTATTTTTAAAATTTTATTATACATTTTATTTTTAATTTTTATTATTGTGTTTACATTTGAGTATGGTTGACACAAAATGTCAGGAATACAACACAGTGATTTGATGAGCCTACATATGGTACTGTGCTACCCTCTGTCACCACGCAACGCTATCACCACACCATTGACTGTATTCCCTATGCTATGCCTTTCGTCCCCAGGACTTTGTCTTTCCATAAATGGAAGCCTGTTGAATCATTTTTCTAAATCACCTCCATGCTTGTTTTGTGAACAGTGGTGGAAAATACACAAAGTTATTGGACTATTCTTTTGAGTCCTCTCCTTCCCACCCCTAACCCTTGAGCTCCTTGAAGGTGGACCTCCTCATGTACTTCCTGTTCATACTCTAAGTACAGGAAAACCTTGGTCTGCGAGCATAGCTCGTTACAGAAACATGCTTGTAATCCAAAGCACTTGTATATCAAAGTGGATTTCTAGAACCATTGGCTCAGTTGTGATATGTGACATTCGTCATCGCGCACTACTCCTGTTGCAAGACATCACTTGTTTATCAAGTTGAAATGTATTAGAATTGTTTGCTCATCTTGCAGAACACTCGCAGAATAAGTTACTCGCAATCCAAGGTCTTACTGTAAATGCATGCGTTTGTGAAAGGGAAGGATTCAAGATCGGAAACACAGTGCATCTGAAAGCACTGACACCATGGAGGAGCGAACCTGGATGTTTTCAAGGCCGGGTGACAGCTGGTGACGCCACCTTCTTCAGTCCTTTCAACCCCTGTCCAAGTTCTCATGCCTGGGGCTCAGCAAGACTGTCAGTTCATCATCCACGTATCAGAGAGACCTGTTTTCCTTCAGTGAGAAAACCATTCCAACCCTGCACACATGCATGTCTGATTATATCCAAGATACGGGCTAAGGAGCAGAGAACATGGCAAATACACAAGGAGTATTTAAAACTCCCATAAATAGTGACCTGCCAGAGGCACCTGGGTGGCTCAGTTGGGTAAGCGTCTGACTCTTGATTTCAGCTCAGGTCATGACCTCACGGCTTGTGAGAAAGAGTCCCGTATCGAGGTCTGTGCTAACAGCGTGGAGCCTGCTTGGGATTCTCTCACTCTGTCCACCCCATTCTCAAAATAAATAAATAAACATTTGGAAAAAAATCATAAAAAAAAAATTGTGAGCAGCCAATGTCTTCCCTTGGCCTGACCTGACAGCCACTGCCCTCTGGCATCCTACTTGGTGGGGACCATCACCCATCTATGTATCTAGACTGTGCCCCATATTTGCACTCAAGCAACACGCAGAGACCCTGATTTCTCGGCAAAGAGAAGCCGGGAACAAGGGCTTCCCTTCAGACACTGCAGGCAGTCACACACAATGACAAGTTACTTGAGGAATACGTAATCAGTAGATTTAAAGGAAACATCGGTAATGTATGTAGCATGCACCCAGGAGAGGGAGCAAATTGTTGGCTGGAGAATTTTGTTTTTAATTAAACAGGTAATGTATGCCTGCGTTTAGTCCTATAAATGAAAATGTATTCACCACAGAGGCATGCATGCTATTAGGCCCTCCTGTACATAAACTGTATGGGTGATTACCACTGATTACCGTACTATTAGAGGCCTGCGCCTGGAGTGGCTTGATTGTAGCATGCCTGGCTCTTGAAAGACTCCCGTGTGCTTTGCCCGGATGGTAGCAAACCAGCAGGGCCTCAGATTGCCTGGAAGTTCAATTGTGGGTTTGAGTAGCGGTGGCTGGTGGGGGGTGGGGGGTGCAAATTCACACTGTGGAGTTTGATGTTGCCTTTAGGCAGGCCGGAAGTTTATGGGGGAGAAGGCGGGGTCATGGAGCGCAGAGCCTGGGTCCAGACCCGCCCCAGCAGGTGCCTGCCCACATCTCTGAATGATCCTTCCCCGCAGGCTCGGGGACTAGGGCCACTTCTACTTTGTATTCACAAAATCTCATCTGCAGTATAAGGTCGTCACCCTGGCCACCTGTATCTCATTTTGGAAGTCGAGTATGAAGATCGGCCAATGAAGTGAACTCAGTTCACCAGGGCTTTGCCACCATGCGCCTCCTTCCTGATCTGCAGATGGGCTCTACAGGCTGCCTCTGACCATGCCCCATGCTCCCAAGCCTTTCATTCTCTTTCTTCCTCCTCTGTGGACTTGGGCTCTCCATCCATTCTTTTCCCTTCCATCAAGAATGCTTGCACTATGGAGGCGCCTGGGTGGCTCAGTCGGATGAATGTCCCACTCTTGATTTCAGCTCAGGTCATGATCCCAGGGTTGTAGGATCGAGCCTCACGTAGGGATGGAGCCTGCTTGGGATTCTCTCTTTCTCTATTTCTTTCTCTCTCTCTCTCTCTGTCTCTCCCGCTCACTATGTACACTCTCTTTTTCTCTCTCTAAAATAAATGAAAAATGAAAAAATAAAAAACTCCTGCTACACTCAAGGCAATGGATGTATGAGATCTCCAGAATAGGTAACTCCATAGTCTAAGTTCAGGCTGGTCTAACAGAACACCAGTGGATAGTGGGAAGCTTCGACAATAGACATTTCCTTCTCACAATTCTGGAGGCTGGAAGTCCAAAGTCAAGGTGCCTGCAGATTCAATGCATGGTGAGAACCCATCTTCCTAGCTTGTGGACAGCTGCCTTCTCACCATGTCCCCACACAGCAGAGAAAGCAGAGAGCACTAATCTCTCTTAGGATCTTCTAATCTCTCCCAGGACCCTAATCACATCATGGAGTCCCACCCTCATGACCTCACCCAAACTAAATCACATGCCAAAGGGCTCACCTCCTAATACCATCCCGCTGGGGGCTAGGAGTTCAACACATGAGTTTTGAGGAACACGATACAGCCCTGCACAAGGCCTAGAGACAAAAAGCAAGGTGGTTGCCAGGGGCTACGAAGGGGAAGAGGAGGAGGGACTCCCTGCTGGGTAGAGGGTTTCTTTCCTTCTGGGTTAATGAAAATTTTCTGGAACTAGTCGGCAGCAAAGGTTGGACAATATTGTGAGTGTACCTAATGCTACTGAATTATACACTTTATTTATTTATTTATCTATTTATTTTAATGTTTTTAAATTTATTTTTGAGAGAGGGAGATAATGCAAGCAGGGGAGGGGCAGAGAGAGAGGGAGACACAGAATCTGATAATAGGTTCCAGGCTCTGAGCAGTCAGCATGGAACCCGATGTGGGGCTCGAACCCACAAAACCACGAACCATGAGATCATGACTTGAGCCGGAGTCGGACGCTTAACGGACTGAGCCACTCAGGCTCCCCTGAATGATACAGTTTAAAATGGTTCAAAGAGTAAATTTGCATACGTGTATTTTATACCACCACAAAACCACACATCCTGATGTGGGATCCATTTACAGGATAAAAACAATGAAGAAGAAGCCGGAAAAGACTGATAATCCCGTGCTTTGAATCAAGTCTGTCAAAGCCTGAAGCCAAAGGAGCAACCGGTAGTGGAAATTTCAGACCATAAAAGGCACTGGATGAGAGGGTCCTGAGTATCCCTTTGCCTTTGACCTTCAATTACACCACTGTCCCTGTACCACTGTGGAGGGCTCATTGTTTGGCTTACACAGAAGCTGTGTGAGAATGTTCTCTCGCTCTCTCTGGTCTTGGGGTTGGTAGGAAGGGCATGGTTACTAGAAACTGTTGATAGTTAATTCAGCCCACTCAGATGCTCAGCAAAGTTTGTCTCTACTCTCTGAAGTACTGAATCCTATAGGTCTGTCTCCAGCCATCCAGGATCTGCTCTACCTCTTTTGGATTGAAGCTTACCCCTTATACACAAATACCTATCCCCTTCTCCCTGTCTCCAAAGTCTCTTTCCTACCCAACCACCCCATCCCTGTCTACACCTCCCTTCCAGACTGTCAGAGCGTCATTCTCAAATCATCAAAAGCATACTTTTCATACAAATGGATAATGAATACATGTCAGAGTTTTATTTAACTCTTTCCTGGGGAAACCAGCAGAATGACAGAAGTGATTTTCTGGAGGAGGAGACACTGGGATTTATATAATTCATGGAAAAAAGACTAAGGTAAGACAACCAATTTTGGTACAAAACTAGGAAAAAATCCTACAGAGCAATAAAAGCTTTGGGGTTATTTCTTTTCCAGGCAGAATAAAAAAGACAAAACAAAACAAAAAGTCATCACATCTCACCAGTTGTCCACACATTTGCTTTAGCTCTACACGAGTGTGAAATATTTGTGTGAATCGGTTGTTGGTCAAACCCAGTTACAGTCCCAAGACAGTGAGATGATCCTCTTGAGGACACATGAGAAAATGCTCTAGGGGCGCCTGGGTGGGTCAGTTGGTTGAGCATCTGACTTCGGCTCAGGTCATGATCTCACAGTTCATGGGTTTGAGCCCTGCGTTGGGCTCTGTGCTAACAGCTCAAAGCTTGGAGCCTGCTTCAGATTCTGTGTCTGTCTCTCTCTCTGACCCTTCCCTGCTCATGCTGTCTCTCTCTCTCAGAAATAAATTTTTAAAAAACATTTAAAAAAAGAAAGAAAATGCTCTAACGTGGCATTAAAAGGTCACGCTATCATCTGCTTTGCCTTATTTCCAGATTTCGCATTTTCTTTAAACAAACCTTCATTAGATGTGTTCCCCTCACACAGTGGCTCATTTACTCAAATACTCACCTATGTGTTGTTAATCAGTTGACTTTAAGTAAGGGAGATTATTTTGGATAATTTGGGGGGACCTGATTCAACATATTGGAAAACCATAAAAGCAGGGCTGGCACTTCCCCGGGAGGGGAAAAATTCCTCCTGCAAACCCCAGCTCCAGCCTGTGCAAGATCTGCCCTTCCCAGTGGCATGCCTGATGGATTTTGGACGCAGTCAGCCCCCACCATCACATAAGCCTTGCAATGAATGCATTAATATATATCCACTACTGGTTAAGTTTTTTTGGTTGAATCTGATTGATATACCGTGTGTGTGTATGTGTGTGTGTGTGTGTGTGTGTGTGAGAGAGAGAGAGAGAGAGAGACAGAGAGAGAGATGTAAATCCATTGTCCTTCTAAGAACAAACTCCCATCTTCACAAAATGGAGCCAAAGATTTTAAAAAGTGGGTCTTTTTAAAGTTCTAAATGTCTGGCCGCTCACAGCCTCCAGGAAGTACCCTCTACTACCAAGTCTCAACAGAGGGCTCAGCTGGTCCTTAGCAAACAAATGATGACCAAGTAAGAAAGGGACTTACAGAGTCCAGAGGAAAGAATAATGACTCTTTTTTCCTTAAAGGAGAGAAGGGATCTTCTTCTCTCCTTGACTGAATTTTCATCCATCCTCTCATTGACTAGGCCTAGTCCTGAGCCAGCTTTTCAAGAATTCCCTCCCCACTGGGACACCTGGGGGGCTCAGTCCGCTAAGCATCTGGCTTTTGATTTTGTCTCAAGTCATGATCTCATGGGTCGTGGGTTCAAATCCTACATTGGGTCTACACTGTCTACTTGGGATTCTCTTTCTCTCTCCTCCTCTGCCCCTCCCCCACTGTCTGTCTCTCTCTCTCTCAAAAATACATAAATACTAAAAAAAAAAAAAAAGAATTTCCTCCACCCTTGACAGCCAATCAAATTCTCTCCACCAAGTCTTGATACCTACCCAAGTACTGTTCTACCTGCTCCCCCACCCAGCCCATTAGTTGTGCATCCTCATCTGTCCCTATTATATTTGGAATTGGGTTCCATCTTTCTTCCCTATTGGCCATAATTTTGAATAATGTCTTGCTTGACATTTTATATAAGCATCAGGATGATTTTCCTCTTCAACAATACTCAGGAAGATTGGCCCTTAGGAGTAAGAGACCCAAACTTCCAGTTCTAAGAGAAACAAATCACAGGGATGAAAAGTACAGCATAGAGAATATAGTTAATGATATTGTCACAATGTTGCATGGTGACAGGCGGCAGCTGCACTTATTGTGATGAGCACAGCGTTACTTATGGAATTGTCAAACCACTATGTTGTGCACCTGCAACTAATCTAGCATTGTTTGTCAACTCTCCTTAAGTAACAAAAAATGTTAAAAAGAAAATCATAAGGAATAGGAAATACATTAACGGTACTGTACAGTATATATTGAACAAAAAGTCTATGCATAAAGGGACCCTTACCGTTCAATCCATGGTGCTTAAAGTTCTACTGTAGTTGATGCTGATCATTGGCTTTCCTTTGGGGGAGACTAAAACTGGGGTACATGCTAGAGAAGGGTGCCTATGTGACCAGCTCCCACTAAAAGCTATGGGCACTGAATCTCTAGCGAGCTTTCCCAGTAGACAACATTTTACTCCTATTATTTTGATTTCATGCTGGACGAATGAAGCATTGGGAGCCTGTGCCTGGTTTCCTTCAGAGTTTGTCTTATGTGCCTTTTTCCTTTGCTGATTTTACTTTGTATCCTTTCATACATCGTAGCCATGAATATAATAATTTTTAAAAATCAGGCTTAAACTATTGCCATGAGGTCCCCTTTATGATGTGTCCATCAGAACTAGAGGTCTGAATTTCTCCAGCCTCACTACCATTCCTGGAGAAGACAGCCCGTTCCTTAACAATGACAACACCAGTGTATACTGAATGTTCCTTCTTGCCAGGCTCCGCCCTTAGTATTTTACAAGGATTATCTTCCTGGCCCATATTTTTGTAAAACAGGTTTTTAAAAAATGTTTATTTACTTATTTTGAGAGAGGGGTGCAGGGAGAATGACAGGGGAGAGGCAGAAAGAGAGGAGAGAATCCCAAGCAGGCTCCACGCTATCAATGCAGAGCCTCACACAAGGCTAGAATCCATGAACCGTGAGACCATGACCTGAAGCCAAACCAAGAGTCAGATGATTAATCAACTGAGCCACTCCAGGTGCCCCTTTGCCCAGGCTTTTAATAGCGCCTGCCTGTAACTGACATCGTGAGCTCAGTACCGTCAGTTGGTTTGCCTACTGATATTGGTACTCAGGAGATTCACACATTGTCTTGCTGGCTTTGCCAATAAAGTGAACATTAGGACCAGGGTGTCATAATATATACTTGGACTTCCTTAACTTGAAGTGAGTGGGTCAAGTTTTTCTTTGGACCCTTCAGCCACACTAGTGGGATGCTGTTGCCTCTTCTAGGCATTCTTCTTCCCAGGAACCTCAAAACTTCTTGATCCCACTACTGTTCCCCTCCAGCTAGAAGATCTATTCTAGATCTGCGGTGAACCCCAACCCCACAGGTCTGCATTTGAAACCACTTCCTTCACTGAGGTATTAAGGCTTGTTGTTTTTTTTTCTTTAGGAAGTCCAGATACCAGATGAGAGGTTGAAGGTATTGTTTTAAAGGTAGGAGAGGAAGACTTTTCCAGCACATCTGAAAACTCATCTATCCAGCTAAGCCCATCTGCAAATGCTGACATCCCTGAAGGGCATAGGAGTCAGAGGTGGACATATTGGGATGTGAACACATTTGTGGAAACAAAGAGTCCCTGGGGACTGTGCAGAAGTGGCTAGGTACAAATGGGAGCTGGTTTATGTTAACCCTTTTCCCCATAGAACTAGCCTAATGCCATAGTCTCTCTCCATGACATGCCTGCCCAGCCCGAGCCCAGCTGACTTGAAAAAAGAAATGGATCCAGATAGGCAAGGATCCAGATCACTTTCTTATATTCTAAAGGTCTCTGGGGGGAAAGACTGTGGAGATATTCAGGGCCCTGGCAATGACCCAGAGGAGATCCTAAGCTCCACACACCAACACCTGGCAAAGGCCACCTGTAAACCAAGCAGGAGGTCAAACAGGCAGTATTCCTTACACCCACATGTACAAATACCAACACCTACATATCCCACCCACAGGAGCAGTGCCTCGTGTTCACCAGACAGGGTCCCACGCCCTGGCTAGAGAAGCTCAGTAAGGGCTCCAAGATGAGCAAGTCCTTGCCAGTAGATCGTCTTGGAAAGCCTTCCATCCTGGGGCTGAGATGGCTCCTACCTGCCCAGCCCACTTTCTAACAAAGGCTGCTGCACGAGACGGCCATCCGGGTGGCCCTGGCCAACCCACTCTGCCCAGGTGGGACAGGCACCAGGCGTGCCAAGTTCCCACAATTAACCATTCACCGCTGCCTTCCACAAACTAAAGCTGTAATTTCCCAAGACTATCCAAGGTGACATGGGCTCCTCTTCAAAAGGCATTAATTAGGAACATCTCATTCCCTGTGGCAGGGGTGGAGCAGATCTTTCCAGCTGGAGTGTGTATTTATTTAGAGCTCTTACCACATAATATTTACAAGATACTTAACATGCATTAATTACGCTGTAATGAACTCTATGGGCTATAATATCAATGTTCTGTCGGGACTGTAAAATGCCCCCCACACCCACCCACCCCCACGCTTTTTTATCACCTTGCGGGGGAAAAAAGAAAAATTAAAATTAATTGCATGCCCTTTAAATGCTTATTTTTAATAGAAAACTTGCAAATGATAGGAAAATGCAAAACAGGGTACACAGTAAATCAAAAGCAGATAACACACACTTCTAGACACACTCTACTGTTTTTATGAACATGTTTTACAATCCATTCATTATGCTGTCTGTCCTTTTGAAAGCTTGTGATTATATCGCTCATACAAAGAAACATGTGAATGGCTGTGTAACAAGCCATGAAAATCAGGACAAAACTGAGCATTTCTGCTGCTATTTGAATCCACCTCCCTCCAATCTCTGCCTGGAGAATTCTTACAGGAGGCTCATCCCTTTAACACCCACTCAAAGCCTTGTATAAGGGAGCAAAGTGGAAGATGATTTAATATCGTAGCTCATGCTTCAAAATGGCGGTTATCCAAAGAATGTCCACCAGCCATCCAGTTTCTGCAGGTAGCAGTATTTTCTCTGGAGGCAAGGAGATCAGGGTTTTGTGGAATGATTTCCTCATAGAATCCCAGGTCACCCACTACCTCTTCCTCCCCAAATAGAAGTCATCTTTATATGATCCAGGGAAAATCACCATCCAGGCTGTTTTCCATCATGGGAGCCCCATAACTCACCAAGCAGAGGGTAACTAATTTGGGTAAAAAAAAAAATCTTCCTAATTTAATGCAAAATCTTGCCTCTCTCTAAATTCCGCTCACTTGTTCTAATGTTGACTTCCGGGCCGACAGATGGCCATGAATGACTTCACTCCCTCTTTTACTTGACCGCCTTTCAAGTATTTGATAATAGGCTTCTAATGCCTGAGACAGGTCGACTTTCTGGTGTGTGAAGAATGCCTTTCCTTGGTAAAGGTCATGCATCACGCAGGAAGGTTTATGTGGAAGTCTACCTATAAATGAGTACAGAAATGTTAGGTTCCAGACCAAGGTCTTCCCACAGCTGTTTATGGTGGCCCTTCTTTGCTAGGAGCCACCCTCTCCGCACCCACAAGAGGAGAGTTATCCTTGTCCCTTTCAGATGAAAAGGCTTTCACGTTCTTAGTTTGCTTCTCAGTGGTAGTCACTTGCCTGGAGTCAATCCCAGTGCGCTTGTGCGTTTCCTAATTACAGCTTCCAGTTTTATGATAAATGTGGGGAGCTTCTTTTATGGAGCTTACAACTCGTGATAAGCATGCAATAAAAGTATGAAATGAACATCTTATTCCAAGAGGAGGATTACAGACAAGAGGACTAGTTGACATGAATACATGCTGGAAGTGATCCAGACAAGAAGAAAATTGAATACATTTCCTAGGTAATGCCCCAACATTGCTTATTTTATGCTATTGAAAAATGTGAAAATTGTATATTGAATTGTCTCTTACTCACACAAAGAGGTACCGTGGCATAGTATTGACAGCCCTTTGGGTTGTATTTCTTGGAGCATGAAATTGAGAGCATTCATATAACAAACATATATTGACTTCCACTTTGTGCCAGATACTTGGCTATGAGCTGGGGACAGGGCAGCTGTGGACATTGCCCTAGAGGTGTTTCTGAAGGACACAGATATACAACAATGATTACGATGTGTTGTGTGCTATCATCCAGCCTCTTCTGATTTGCCAAGAAATCACAGACGGGAGAATAACAAACTCAACGTGGCACAGCTGAGGAAGCCCTCACAGAAGAAAGGATAAGCCAGCTGGGTATCAAAGGGCAAATAAGAGTGATGGGGCAGATAAGGGTAGGAAACATATTCCATGCTGAAAAAGCAATCAGCCAAGGCCAAGAGTGAACAAACATGGCAAAGTCAGCGACAATGGTAGTTCATAACTGAAATTTAGGGACACGTGAGCCAGAAGAGGAAAAGGAGGCTGGTAAAGTAGTTTGGGTTTATGTCATGAGATGCCTTGCTAACATGTTTGGGATTTATTATGAAGGAGATATGGAGCAATTTATGGTTTTTGAGCTGGAAAAATGAAAATTATGTTTTTACGCTAAGAAGAGAAATTGTGTGGCAGTTATAGAAGACAGAGTGGCAGGATGACTCAGGAAGCTTAAAAGTTCGGTAACCTCAGAAGGTACTAATAAGGACCACAGTGCCCCATGTGGTTATGGAAATGGAGAAGAGGAGAGAGAGAGGCAAGAGATGGTCAGGTCATAGAGTTGTCAGTGTCCAGAAAACAGGGTGGTGGATGGGGCAGAAGGAAGAAGGGAGAATCCATAAGGGTATTTAGGGATTTTGCTTGGGCCATTTGGTGAATGAAACCACCACTAAGATACACTGTGGTTCATCGTGGATTCGGCATTTTTAATATTGGTTACATTGCATTTTTGGTGCCTATGGGATATACATTTGAAAAACTTAGAAAAGGTAGCTCTAAAGTTCAAGAACGAGATTACTGGTAGGTGATAATTGAAATCATCACAAGATGACCCAGAGAGACTGACAATTTAAACTATGGAAACACTTACGATCAGGGGAGGGATAGTAAAGAATGAACTCCGAAACAAGACTGAGAAGGCAACATTCCAGGTGTAGTAGAAAGAGGAACCAGAAGATTTTGGCATTACAAGGAAGGTGGTGGTGGTCAACAGGGAAGGCTAAGTGCCTGCAATCCTGACAAGCTTCACAAAGAAACATTTCTCATATGTCACCCCTGAGAGCAGTTTGGATCTCCAGATTTCCCTTTACTGAAGTCCAATTGCACTTGGGCCAGGATTGGCCTGGGATCTTTTAGTCCTGTTACTTCTCCTGGCTTTTCTGCCAAAACCTCTGTATAGAGGACTTCAGACTCTCCCACAATACTTTTCCTCCCAAAGTGCACTTATCTTCATACTTCCCTTCAAGGCACTAGCCCAGCGGCCATATTACTGCAAGCCTGTGGTTCTCAATGTATAGCCTAGGACCAGCAATTTCTGCAATGGGTTGAGAAATACTAATTCTTGGTCCCCATCTCAGCCCCACTGAATCAGACACTCAGGGGATGGAGAGCAGCAACCTGTGTTGTAATAAGACCTCGGGGTAACTTTGATGCCTGCTCCAGTCTGAGAGCCACAAAGTAAGCTGATGGTTGTATCCTCCTAAACACTGCAGATTCCCTGAAAAAAATGTGCTAAGACTCCTGTCTTTGAATGGAATCTGTGATGGAAAGTTTCTAATGTTTTTTCTTCTCCCCTCCCCCTTCCCCGCACGTCTTTCTCTCCTCTTCCTCCTCCTCCTCCTCTTCCTCCTTTTCTTAAATAGGCTCCACACCCAAAGTGGAGCCCAATGTGGGGCTTGAACTCACAACTCAGACATCAAGACCTGAGCTGACATCAAGAGCCAAGTGCTTAACTGACTGAGCCACCCAGGTGCCCCTCTGATGTTTTCTTCTTAAATCACATTACGTTTCGTTCATAGATGGTATCTGGGACCCAATCGACACAATGAATATTTCTGAGTCTTTGGGTCCTTATTATTAGTTAAATGGGGGAAACTGGCAGAAAGTAGGGTGATTAACTGTTCAATTACCAGTCACTGTTAAAGTGACTAAAGTTAACTAAAGTTTACTTACTAAAGTAACTAAAGTTAAACAGTAACTAAATGCCAAACGTGTGTAACTGGAATTTTTTCTTCATCTTTTGACACGATGATGGCTATAATAGGCTTTAATGTTTATTTTACGCTAAGGCATATAATACATATTTTTTTGAAATAATGGACAAACAATGATTTTTTTTATTCACTTATTAATATATAACCCCATTTGGCAAGGGACTTGAAACAGCATAAAGATACCTATATTAAAATAATAAACTAAAATACAATATTCTGATCAGATGCTGGGCTAAGCACAAAAAGGGGCTCTGGAAGTTTCCTCCTGGGCCAGATATTAACCTTGTAACTGGTAGAGGCAGGGCAACTGGTAGGTGTTCAAGGGGAGGAACCGTAGCCACAGAAAGGCACTTAGCAAGGGCAGCAACTATCAATCATACTGGCTAATGATCACCTTACCCGAAAGAAACATTAAGATTATTGTAATTCCCTGACATTAAGATGGTCATCATTCCTCAAGAATGCTATTATGCATGTTATGCCATTTGTATGCACCTGATCGACCCCACAGTGCCGTTTCCTTCCTGTCCTCCGTCCAGAAGTCCCCATTGCCTAAATACAGTTGGCTTAACCAGACAACTTGAAAATCGTCATCCAGATTTGATGCTGCAGTTTGATCCAATATGGATTATTTAATCGTATCTCTATGTGCATTTTTAGATTCTGGTTTCTCCCTTCTCACAAATCCATCTCTAAGTCCTTGTACCTGGCACAGGATATGCAACAGTAAATATTTACTGGGAGAATGGAAACACAGCAAGGTGGAAAGGCAAGGCACTGGAATAGAACCAGTTGTGGTCCGCTCAACTGCACTAACAGGTTTTTAAAATTTTCAGTGAGTTACTTCATTCCCCTAAGCCTCAGTTTCCCTCTCTCTGAACAGCAAATATGTATTACAAGCCTCATTACTCTCAACCTTGACTAGCATGGATTAAAAGAGAAAAGAGAAGCAGAAAACGAACTGCCCATCTGGAAATTTCCACAGGCGTAACCAAAATGACCACTCTCATCTCTGGAAGTTTCTGGAAGATCCAGGTGGAGGCTCCGTCTGAATGAGCAGGAGTTGATTTATGATTTAGTCCAAGGGCCATGAGAAACTCAAGGGTCTAAATTGCTGTTTCCTTGAAATTATTCCATTCCGGTGAACTCAGATGAAATGAAGCAAAAGCAAGCTCTCCTAGAAATCCTGGTGAAGCAAAACTGCTGATTCCCACGAGCCTCCAACATGCCCCTGATAAGTCTGCTGACACTACCTAAACTGGAGTCTCTCACAAGGTTAACTGGAGCCCCATCAACAAGAAGGAAGATGTAAAGGTGTCTCCTGACCTAAATGCTGGAAGCTCACCCAGGTCATTTTTCTATCAGTCTTTCAAAACAGATCTGGCCTGATGTCACACCCTTGTTTCAATCTCCCCCAAAGCAACAGCTGAAACTTCAGTGCTCGGAATATATAAGTTTAAGGCTTTTAGAGTTTCAGGTGATGCCAGATAGTTGAGGGTACTTGAAAGCCTCCAGAAAAGGGGAGGAGTGTTATTACGGGAGCCATTAACAATAACCAGCATTTCTTGAGAACTGCACTCCATGCAACACCCGTGAAATGACATCTCATTTCACTCACAGTCACTACTACTTTACCGTTGAAGAAACTGGGGCTTCTAGAAAGCTCACAGGGTGGATCTTCTGAGAGTTCTCTAGTGATTTAACTCACTCAAGAGCAGCTGATAGCGTCCAGGAAGGAAACTGTCAGAGATCACTTTGGAATCTGATCTACAACGCCAGAAAAGGTTTTGTCTATTCTTTCTTTTCGGTTAGGTAGGATCACATTTTGCAAACTCTTCTACAGAGGTGAGCAACATTTCAGAAGCATTGGCCAAAAGATCCATCAGGTTATTCAGAGGGAATAAAGCAAGGAGATTGAGGGCTCCTGATGCAGCGTGAACCCCCCAGAGAGGTGGGAAAACAGGAAACAGGAAGTGGACATTCAGTAGAAAGGAAATGCGGTATGGAAATGACCGCAAAGAGGGGTACAGTGGTAAACATTGTAAATTTGTACAATTTTTGGACAAATCCTTGGGAAAAAAAATGGACATATCCTTGGAAACCTCAGCTTTTGGGAAAGTCTTGAGTCTTTCGACAACCAAACCTCATCTGGGGAACAACTGGAGGAAAGTATCTTCCGAGCTGCTCAGGAAGTGGCCGTTGGGCAGTGTTAGCAGAGATAAAACACCTCCCTGGAATTCCCCGAGGTTTCTAAAGGGGCTGTTAGCTGTCAGAAGTGGAGGCACCTTTGAGAAAGCTCAGTGTGTGCTTTGTGAACTGCCAGTACTAGCCTCAGATCAACCCAAAACTGAGAAGAAAATGGAAGAGGGGAAAGGAGGATGGGGAAGGAGGAGAAGAGAGCGGTTAAGTTATCTTTGTCAAGTTAGCCCAGTAAAACCACCAAAACCTGAAACCAGTGAGCAGGTGAAGGTGGACTGGATATCAGAATCAAGTTTCTGTGGGAAGAGAGGGGGCATGGGTACAATCAGGATGATGAACAAAGCTGGCAAGATGGGAGGCGCCAAATCAGAGCACACTGTCTATGCAAGCCCAATTCTGATGACCAAATTCAAAGCCCTTTAAATGGACCCATTTTCTCCAGGATGGCATATCATTTAGGAGCCGGTAAATATCCAGGCTCTCATTTCTAGCACTGATCCGGATAGTGGCCTATAACTCACCTTCCCCTAACTCATGTTTCTGGCTTTCTATTGCTGTATGATGACCCATGTCAAAAATATAGTCGTGTAACACAACCATTTTATGGGGCTCATGGGTTCTATAAGTACAGCAGGGCATTATGGGAATGGTTTGTGTCTCCTCCATGATGCCTAGGAGCTCAGCTAGGAAGACAGGTGGCTGGGGGTGACATCTGGAGGCCAGACTCACCTGGAGGGTCTTCACTCACATCTGCAGGTGCCTGGTCTGGGATGACCCCAACTGGTGGGGGTCCACACATAGCCTCTCACATGCTTGGGTTTCCTCACAGTATGGTGACCTCAGAGTAGCCAGTGGTGGCTCAGGGATCCAAGAGGAATGCTTTGGCAAACAAGAAAGAAGCTTCTTGGTCTAGCATTGAGGTGACACAATGTCACTTCCATTGTACTGTATGGGTCACAGCAGTCATGGGCCCACCCAGATTCAAGAGGAGAGAACATAGACCTCATCTCTCCATGGAAGATGATGGAAAAAGTCTAGGGCCATGTTTTAAAATTGCCACCCTCTTATCCTTGGGCATTGGTCCCCTCCCCTGCCTTTTCATGCCAAGATTTTGACTTTCCTCTGGACTCTTTGTTCTCCTTGACTTATCCGGAGAGACATCTTCTGCATCCTTTCTCAGACATAACTTCAGCTACTATATTTCCATATGTGATGGGCAAATGGCCTCCATGTTTGTAAGACTTTGGCTGGCCTCACATTTATCTATCCCGTTATTTCTGCCATGTTCCATTCATCCATTATCTTACTAGATTCTTATAACAACTCCTTGATGAAGGTAAAATTAGTTCCCTGTTTGAAAATGGAGGAAACTGAAGCCCATGAAGGTTAAATAATTTGCCCAAGGCTCCACAGCCAAGTGGCTGAAACACAATTTAAATGCAGTCTTAATTGCCATACTAGAGCTTCTCTTGTCAGGGCTAGTCAATGAATACTTCGGGCTCTCCGTACTTGGGCATGCAGTATACGGTTGCATTTTCTGCCCTCCAATCTCTGTAGCAAGACTGGTTGGTTGGGGCCAAAGACCCATTACTTCCCAATGAATTGTAATCAGAGGTAATAAGTGTCACTTCTGGGGCAAGCAGAAGTGCAAGACCTCCTCCAGAACTTTCCTTTCCCTCAACCACTGAGAGTGGCATAATTCAAGATGGTGGCTGCTCGGTCAGCCTGAGTCTCTAGGTTACTACAATGATCAGAGCCCCATACCAATCCTGGTAGACACATAGTGTGAATGAGAAATGAATGTCTTTGGTTTTACTCTTTTTCTTAAATTTTAATTCCAGTATAGTTAATGTACAGTGTTATATTAGTTTCAGGTATACAATAGAGTGACTCAACACTTGCACACATCACTCATGACAAGTTTGTGATTTTAAGTCACTGAGCATTGAGTTATTACAGTGACTCTGGACTGTATCATCTGACTGATCATATCATCTCTGATCTTTGGTACCTTAACTGTAAAATGGGATCATAATTATTACCTAGAGGGACTAGTGGAGTGACTGGAAATAGTGTATGTGTGTAAACTATCTGGCTCAGGGTTTAACCTAAAGTAGGGCATGATGTGGGCTATGATCACAATCACATACAAGGGGGACGCCCAACACTGAGTGGAGTGAAGACGAGGTTAGGTCAGTCCTGCTCATGTGGACTGCCTAAAGGCTCACCCCATCAGGGACTCCTTCAGTGGCTATGAGCACCTGTCTTGTGCCTGCAGGATGTCAACAGGGTGGCCCTTCATCACGGAGATTTCAAAGGAGAGAGAAGCAAAGAATGGGGAGAAGCAGAGTTGTTATGGCTGGTTATAAACGTAATGGTTGCCAGGATCAGAAATGAATAATGGGTAACACTTAACCCAGTGCTTGAAATACAGAGGAGAGAGCCAGCCACTTCTCTGTTTTACCCTAGCTTTGGTCACAAGCATAATGTTATGGATCCCAGGTTCCCAAATTAGATTTCTTTTATAACCAAATAACAACCAGGTAGGAAAATCATGTTTTAAACGCTGAGCTTCATTTCCCCCTAGATGAGGAATTTTGAACACTTCCCCTACTGGGAACCGAGGAAGTGCATCTTATTCAAATGGATGCCAGTCTATGATTGTCCAATTATTCACTGCATTCTGTCTTTGATGGCCCAGATGTTCTCAATTTCTTGTAATAAATTCTTTCATCTGAAAAGTCGTTCTACTTAGAAATGCAAAATCCTCTCTAGTCCGCCTGCCTTTTTTGATGAGCTGGTATAATTGGCCTTCAATTTGCTTATTGTTTTGCAATAGAAAGCCCAAGTTTAATTTCATTTCTGTAAACCTGTAGACAAGAGCCGACCATTCCACTATTTAAGTCATTCTGCTCATTACAATCTGCTTTTGCTCTGCCCACTCCCATCTCCATCATCAAGATGAAATTGAGGGAGCATTTTTTCTCTTTATATTTCTGCTTAAGAATAACAGAAGGAAGGGGCGCCTGGGTGGCTCAGTCGGTTGGGCGTCCGACTTCGGCTCAGGTCATGATCTCACGGGTTCGTGGGTTTGAGCCCTGCATCAGGCTCTGTGCTGACAGCCAGCTCAGAGCCTGGAGCCTGTTTCAGATTCTGTGTCTCCCTCTCTCTCTGACCTTCCCCTGCTCTCTCTGTCTCTCTCTCTCTCTCAGAAATAAATAAAACATCAAAAAAAAAAGAATAAAAGGAAGAATTTTTCCCCATTGCAAAATATTTAAATTTAATTCAATAACAGTATTTATTGAATAACTTTTCTATAGTCTCTTATTCTTGAAAAGTGATGTACAGTTGACTCTTGAACAGCACAGACTTAAACCATGTGGGGCCACTTACGCATGGATTTTTTTCAATAAACACAGTATCTTACTGTAAATGTATTGTCCTTATGATTTTATTTTTCTTTAATGTTCATTTATTTGTTTTTGAGGGAGAGAGCAGGGAGAGAGGCAGAAAGAGAGAGAGAGGAGAGAAAATCTCAAGCAGGCTCCACACTGTCAGCACAGAGCCCGATGCGGGGCCCAAACCCGCAAACTATGAGATCATGACCTGAGCTGATATCAAGAGTCAGATGCTTAACCAACCAAGTTGCCCAGGCACCCCCTCTTTATGATTTTCTTAAAAACATCTTCTTTTATCTAGCTTACTTTATTGTAAGAATACAGTATGTATTGCATATAATGTAGGAATTATGTGTTAATTGACTATCTGTGCTATTGGTAAGGCTGCAGGTCAATGGTTGGCTATTAGTACTTAAGTCTGAGGAGAGTCAAAAGTTATACACGGAGTTTTAACTGCACAAAGAATCAGTGTTCCTAACCCCCACATTGTTCAAGGGTCAACTGTTTATACTTATCAGCATATGTAATGGTTAATTCATTGATTAATATCTTCAGTTACCAATCGAACCATATTAAACAATATTTATCAAGGTCCTCCCATGATCCTACAAACCATGTGAGGCCTCATGGTAGAGACATGTACAATATACGTTCTGGCCCATAGGCTCATTACCATCTATTTGTGGAGGTTGGACACATTCACCATATATTTCAGCAAATTACCAATAATTAAATCCACTCATTCAAAAATGATTGATTAACTCAACCAACATTGCTCAAACACTTTACCATGGTTAAATACAGATTAATTTTTCCCTGTGTTTACCTTTCACATTTTTGTGGCATTAATAAAACCCCCTTTACTTTTGCTAGACGGTTTTTTTATTCAATTCCATGTCCTGCATTTAAGGAGATTTCCCTTTACAGGGTTAAGGAAACAGTACCGTTGACATGCATTCTAGACCACAGCACAGAGAGACAACGTCCCATAGCAGTTACAGAACTGGTCCTCAAGCCCAAAGCCTTGGTTCTGTGCTTGCCCTGTGACCTTAGTCAAGTTACTTATCTCCCGATGCCTCAGTTTCTCTATCTGCTGTGGTCAATTTTATGTGTCCCTGTGACTGGGCCACAGAGTGCCAGATATTACATTATTCTGGGTGTGTCAATCAGGAGTTTCTGGATAAAATTAACATTTGAATTGGGAGACTGAGTAAAGCACGTGATCTGTCCCAATCTGTATGGGCCTCATCTAATCAGTTGAAGGCTTTCCTGCATAGAACAAAAGGCTGAATAAGGGAGACTTCACCCCTTTTCTTTTTGACTGTCTTCAAGCTAAGACATCAGTCTTCTGCCTTCAGACTCAGACTCAGATTCAGACTGGACATATACAATCAGCTCTTCTGAGTCTCTGGCTTGCCAGCTGTAGATCCTGGGATTTTCTAATGTTCCTTACAGTGTGTAAGGTTTTGTTTCCCTGGAGAGTGCTATTAGTTTCATTTCTCTGAAGAAACCCAGCTAATACATTTTCTATCAATTTGGGATACTAGGATCTAAATCATTAAACGTACAATATAGAAAGGGTACTTAGAACAGCATCTAGCACAAGTTAATGCCTCTTAAATATTCACTGCTATACGTCTCCAAGCTCTGGTGCATAAAGTTTTCTGGCCATTCATATCTCCAGATGGCCTCGGTACAGACAGTGCTCTCATCTTGGCTTGCACCCCCCAAAGCCAAGAATGGGTGCTTCCTTGGCTGATGTGTTCATTTCCCCCTTTTGTTACCTCATCTGAAATCACATCGTATCCACTCTGTGGAAAATGATTCTGTTGGATCACACACAGATTCAAACAGAGAAACCAGAAATAATCAGAAATTACTTATACTAGGGACATGCCAGGTGAGTCTACTTGGGCCATTCTTCCAAGAACATTTTTGGTAATTCTGTAGATAAAAGAGGATTGTGAAGGTTTTGTGGGCCTCTCTTTTTTTTCTTCTCCTCCTTCTTCGAGATGAGACGAGCTCTCGACAGACCTTTGTCGAAGGAGAAATTTCCAAGGTTACCAATTTGGGTCTCAAAAGCCCACTTTCAAAGGAACCCTCAGTTCATGACAGGGGCTGCTATCTGAAATAAATGTCTGAATAGCTATCAGTTAAGGCTCACACAGAGCAGATGGAAAATGGATAACTCTATTACAGATTGCTCCGTGAATTCAAGAGGTCTTTGTCTGAGGGCAATAGTAATATGAGAAAATATTCAGGTTTTCAGGTATAGGCCAGCCGGAGGATCAAACAAAAAACCAAATGAAATCTAATTGACTCAGCAATGCCGGCACTATTAGTACAAAAAGTGTGCACCCCCAGACATCCTTCCCTGGGTCTCCTGGCTCAACTACTGTAAGTGAGACTGAATAATACCCAACCTTACACTTCCAGGTACCTTCCTGGTCAAATGCAATGAAGTTTTATTGTTTCTAATCAAGTAGGGTTGATTCACAACCATTAAATGATTCCCCTGCGCCTTTCACCAAATGAGACTCCTCTTAAGGCCCTAGACGTGTTATCAATAAGACATGTACTCTGTTAGCTATTTGAATGTTACTAAATTTAAGCTCTATTATTAGCAGGATGACCAAGAAAATAATAATCTCTCATCCATTATTGTGCTGTCAATCAACTTAAACAATTTAACAGTAAGGTGTGCTCTCACCCACAACTGATGTTGGCTGTATTTTACTCAACGGGAAAAAAAAAGACCAATCAGTATCTACATATCTTTTTACTCAGGACTGCTCTGTCCTCATACATCCCTTCTCCACCGAAGGCACCAACATTCACGTAACCCATCATCTGCGACACCTCCCTCTTACATCCGTGTCCAATCAGTCATGAATCCTGATACTTCCGTCACTCACATGGCTTCCATATCCACCGCTGCCTCTCCTTCAACCTTCATTTCTTCTATGCAAGTAGGAACCATCATGGCAGATAGCTCCAGCAGGAAGGCATTCTGGGAGTTCCCAGTGGAGAGCAGAGAGCAAGTTGAGGGCGATGGGTTGGTAGCTTTGGGGAAACTGGTGTAGGTGAGACTTTCCAGAAGTGGACACTAGCTTGCTTAAGTCACTTAATGTCAGACATGTGAGAAAAATGAATCCAAACCAAAGTATTTATTTGAATGGCCTGATTCAAAGGGACTGGGCCAAAAAGAAAGAAAGCATGACCTGGAACAGTAGTCATAGAAAACTTTAAGTAGAAGCCCAAACTGTGGCTTCAGAAGTCGTTGGTGGGGTTCAAATAAGATTAAATAGGCAAGGCCGGAGAAGACAGTTTTAACATCAACAAAGTAAAAGAACCAGAGGCCAGACCCCAATCAAACAGCCTCTTCCCCCCCAAAATACACCATTTAAAATATTTTATATATTTTTAAGCCCCTGGTGAAGATCTCACTGGTCACTGTTCCCTAGGAGAGAAATCATCAACAGATGTCTGAATGATCTTTCTTCTTTCATTTCTAAATTTACTCAAGCAAGGCACAGGGCATTGGTCTGGATGATTATTGATCATGTGTAACTGGAATTGTATTGAAATTTCGCACATCACTTTTCTGCACAGAAATTCGGTCTGCTAACACTCCCAGGTGCTGAGAACTGTCATCAAGCTATCAGCAGCAGCATTATAAGAAGGATCAAGAAATACATGGGCCGCACGTCACAGTTTCGAAAATGCATTCCGGGATATGCCTTCACATGTAGTATCTTAGACACCAAAGGGCATTTTCCTACATTAACAGAGATTGATCCTGAGAGTCAAAAAGGGTAAACAAAGCAACTGACGGCTTACTCACTAGCACTTCAGGGTCTTTGTGGAAGGCCCCTGTCTATGCCGGGCCCAAACTCTGTCAGATGGCGTGACCGTGTCTGTGCACATCAGTCACACCTATAAGAGCCCAGAACGACATTGCTGCTGGCCAGCCTTGGGCTTCCACACCCCACTCAGCCTGTGTGGAAGGTGGGATGGAAGTGCATAGTCTTTCGTATCTTTCCAGGATGTTCACATCCCTTAACCAAGGGAACTATAAATACCCCAGGTCCTTTACCCCCTTGATTAAGATCATTCTGAAGTGTGTTGTTTTAGAGCATTTCTTTAAGATTCCTTGTAGGCTTAAGCTTTAGTTGCCCACAGTGATAACTGGAGTTTGGGCTGGTTATTTTCCCCCTTGCCTATGACCTCCCCATTCTCCTACCATCTCTCTGCACCTCCCAAATCAGCCAGTGTCTTCAACCCTCCTCCCAGAAACTCTTTTATTTTGGATGAACCCTCTTCAGATCTTGTCAAAAGTCGTCGTGAATATTCTGAATCCATGGACAGCACATGGCATACAAAAGATAAAAGTCATGCTGGACTGAACAATCGGAATATCCACCTGGACACTCTTTTTGCCCTTCCAGAGTCTCTCACCTGTTGCTAATAAGGTAATCACTGCTATTCTCATTCATCAATACAATTCAAGTATTGAGCCTTGTGGGGACAATATGCTGAACACCACAAGGAAAAATGAAGTCATTGACCTTGGCCTCCCAGAGTTCGCCATCCTGACATTAGAGACAGACACCAGAATAAGGCATCAGCCAGCCCTCAGTGGAACAGTGACCCTGAGGGGAGGGTGTGCAGAGGCAAGACTGACTACTGAGCCATGATCGCCTTAAAATATATCCAGACTCAGACGCACACAGTCAACAGCTGGGAAACTGCAAACTCAGATGGCACCACAACCAAATCAGAGACGTACTGTTTTGTGTTTCATGTGCCATCGCAGGGCACGGGTGTTGGTAAGATAGCATCTCACAGTTGAAAACGAAAGAACGAAACCAGAAGCACTGATCTTAGCAAATCTACTGAGATCACAGCATTTGTCACAAACCTCATTTGTTGTATCAGAAGAACTGATGTCTCATGACTCCAAAAACAGAGTGGAAATAGACAGACCAAGATACAAGCATGTTCTTTTGGAAGAAAACAAACAGCCTCCGCAATAACGCATCACCAAACAAAGAGCAGGGAGCTTCCCACAATCTCTGTATCTCTGCTTCACAGAGTAAGTGCCGAGATGTTCACTTGAGTGTAAAATCAGCTATCACCACCCCTTCTTCCCATTTTTGAATGTGAGCAAGATAATCTTTGGATAAAAAAAATAGAGTGTTGTTTTTATACTGTCGATAATAAGCAGACACAACTTGTTTCTCTGATAAGCTGTCTGGAACAAATACATAAAAAGTTTTCAGAAGGATTGTGATACATTGGATGGTAGACTCAACACTGATTGCTTAGTGGGTTTGTTCAAGATCAGTCAACCACAGAGGGTAAGGGCAGAAATTTACGCAGTGGGCTGCTATTCACTTAGAGAGCTCTGTGCTTCCTGTCTGAACAGACTCATTCTTCAAGCCTCCTTCAGTGTAGTATGATTCCTCTCCATCATCAGAAGGGTTTCTACTACACATTGATAGACAGCAAGGTCCCAGAGAAGGAACAGCTACAAGACCTTGGCCCCCAGGGGCCAGCTGTGACCCAGGAAAGCCAGGGAGAGAGAAGCAAGTTCCCAAGGTTTACGCACACAATCATACAGCTGTCTCCCCACAAATCATCCCCTAACAAGCTGAACATACTCTATGTCTCCAACTTCTCATCCCTAGTTCTTTCTTTATGCTTACTTCAGTTGGATTTGCACCTCTCTTGTTCTGCAGAAACTGCTTTCGTCAAAGTCATTAACAGTCTCCATGTTGCTGAATCCAATGGTGCATCCTTAGTCTACATCATACTTCATGAGTCCATAGACTTACCAATGATTACTCACTTCCTCTCCATCAGATGTACTTTCTTCACTTGGCCTCCAAGACACAAGACTCTCTATGTGTCATGGCTTGCCTTACTGGCTCTTTTGTTGGATTCCTCTTTTTCCCCAAACTCTTATCATCAGAGTTCCTGGGTCTCAGGACTTGGTCTCTTCTCTCTACAGGTTTTCCAGACCTCAGAGTTTTAAATGTCATCCATATATCAACTCCAAAGTCCATACGTCTAGACTAAACTTCTCCCTGGAACTCCGTACGTGTACATACAGCTGTTATTCAACGTTTCCCACTTGTACGCATTCAGATGTTCATTCTGGACTTCTGACTTCTCTGCCTTCAGGTGTTCTCCATATCAGTTGATAGCATTCACTCATTGGAAAAATCCATCCCATGATCTATCCATCCGCAAACCCCCCTGCATCTTCTCCTTCACTATGTCTGGAACCTGACCCTTCCTCACAACCTGGTCTGAGGCATCATCATCTCTGTGTTGTAACCGTCTTCCTGCTTCCAACCTTGCCCCTTCATTTTACTTTCCAAACCCAAATTTAGAAGTATCCTTTTCAAATGTCTATCATACCATGCTCATACTTTGATTCAAACTCTCCAGTGAATCATGAGAAGAAAAGTCAAAGTCCCTCCAGCATCTGCTTGACTGGCATCGTCACACCTCTCTGCCGTCTCTCTCCATCATTCTCATATTCCTAACTTCCATTTGGGCTTCCAAATTCCTAACTTCTGTGGGCTTCCTTTCTGTTTCTTGAGCATGTCCAAGGAGTTCCGGCATTAAAGCCACAAAGCATGACTGTGTCTAGCCCTTGTCTAGAATGATCTTCCCCTTGATTTCTGTTCAGCCTATGACCAACACTCCAGCCTCACCTGCTTGTAGCCTTAGCTCAAATGCTACCTTTGCAACAAGGCCCATACTGACCACCCTACTCAAAAATGGAACCCACTACCTAACTGTGGCATTCCCTGTGGCTCTCTCACTGCTCCCCATTCCTTCATATCACCTTCTGCTGTGCTACACAATGTAGTTATTTATTATGGCCATCGCTTTCACCCTGGATAAAACATCAGCTACACAAGGGAAGTGATTTTAACTTTTTGGTTTGTAGATATATCTAATGCCAATGTCTAGAACAGTAGCCGATATATACCAGGAAGCCCACAGATATTGGTTGATTTAATTACATGTATATTGGAAATAACTGGTCAGGAAGGAGAGTGGGAAACAACAAAACCAGGAAACTGAATCGAGATGAGACAAAGTTCCATCCAGAATGACCTTTATTTCCATCCTTCCCTGAATCTATATTTTTCCCCAGCTTTTCCTAAGATTTGCTGCATGCGGATCCTATAAATAAACTTCCTATCACTGTGATAATTCGAGGGAGTCTCATTTCCTACCACCGACACATCCATAACTAGAATAATCATATTTCTCTCCTCCCCAGGAGTCCAGAGACTCTGCTTATGATTTATTAGATCAAGTTTAAGGACAGCGTCCACATCGAAGGCTCGGTACCATGTGGGTGAATCTCTCCACCATCTAAATCCCATTCAGCCTTCAAGGGCTACCTGTTTCAAGAAAATTTCCTGACATCAATAAAACACATTGGCCCTACTTGATACTTCGGGATTTGATTAAGCTTATCAGATGAGATGTTCTTGTCTTCCCTCAATTGTGAAGCTGTGTCTCTCTACAATAAATTTGTAAGCCACTTGTGAGGATACACAGTAACAATGGTGGGTATTTATTGAGATCTTATTAGGTGTTGGGCTCTGTTCTAAACTCTTACACATATTATGTCATTAATCATCACAGCAAGCTCATTAGGAAAGAGGTAGTATTGTCTTCACTTATTGTTGAAGATACTGAGGCCCAGGGGGTTTTCATAGCTTGCTGGGTGTTTCAAAGCAAGTTACCAGCTGAGCTAAGCTTTGAACTTCATGCAGTCAAATCCCGTATCTCACCAGTAGGCTATTTCAGAACTTTCTTATGGACGCCCTATAATAATACAGAGGCGGTATGCAAAACATTTCCCTTTACTCAGTATGGCCCACAGACAGGCAGCTTCAGCATTCCCAAGAGTCTGTAAAAGTGCCAAGTCTGCCTCCATCCAACTCCTGCCATCAGAATCTGCATTTTTAACAAGGTTTCAAGTAATGACTATGCATAGCTAGGTTGAGAGACACTGAAGGATTTACCAACTCACATTGTGTTAGTGATAATCACACGGAAAGAGGAAGGGAGGAAGGGCCCCAGGGAGGAGCTGGGAAATCAGAGCAGGGGGAGAATGCCGGGTGAGCAAAATCATGGCTTTTTTCCATCTACTATGAAAGTGTTTTATTTTTCTACAACAATATTAGGGGTAATTGCTTTCTAAGGGAAGATTAGTCTCGCAGGGTCCTAAAGTGAATGGGTTACAGGTATCACTTGACCCCAGCTCCTGGGCCTTCTTAGCACCCAAATGGAACTTGGAGACCCAAAGCCCATACGTGGAAGCATGAATAGCTTCATCTAGGGTTCCTAAGGAGGGGAGCTGAGCCGAGGTGGGTTCGACAGTGGGGTCTAATATCTCAACAAGCACTGAGCAGGACAAATGACATCTGTGGCTTGGCACACTTCTCTAAGGGCTGCAGGGAGCTTCCGTGGCTCACAGACACCCTTACTGTGGGCTGCAGTGTGGTGCCGCCATCCACAGCAGGCCCACAGACCTGCTAGTGAAGGCTGTGTTCCAAATACCAAAGCAGTCAGGTGCACAGGGGAAGGAGCGGGAGTTGGAGTGGCGGAGGCTGAGTCATCAGCAGGTGTTCCTGGAAGAAAAACTCCAGGGGGGTCTGAGTCTCTGCCTTCACACCTATCAGATGCTTTTGCGGCTAATATGCCCTTTCGGTGGCATCCAGGCTCGCTGCGGGGTGATTGCTCTAACAATGCATGTGTTTTCTACTAATTAGAGCATCATCGTTATTTTGAAATCCTTGATATGAAAACATTCTGTTGGATTTGAAACCCATTTGCATTATCACAAGAAATTTCAGCATTACATTTGTCAGGGCAAAAAAGAGTGAGAGAGACAGAGAGAGACAGAGAAGCTGTTAGCTCCTTTAAGTACACGTTTAACAACTGCAAATTTGGAAGCGTTGTAAAAGTGGCTTTAAATTTTGTATCACCTACCAGGGTGAATACTTTTTTCCTGCCTAAGGTGACTATTGAAAATTTGAAAAGATCGTCATTAAAAGGTCATTGGCAGGAACTGAGGATAGCCTTATCAAGCATAAACCTGATGTGAACACTCATGCTCATTAAGGGTCGTGGCTGAGTAAGATCCAACCAGCTCAGCCCATCTGCAGGTTGAAATTGTCAACTGTGGATATTTTACAAAACAGTGACATGAAGACACTGGACAGTGTACAGAGACGGGCATGTCCCATTGAAGAGTCCAAGCCCAGAGGAGACTAGCATGAAGTTGTTATTTTCACAATTTGTAGCCTGAGGTCAAACATGGTTGGCCAGGGGCATGGAACAGTCTGGGTGCCGATAGAGAAACCACAGCTTTCTGTCCAAGGGACCAATTAAATTTGGGTCAACCGTAGCCCCTGGAGAGAGAGGCAAAATACCAGAGATGGAATCCCGAAGTTCTGTCTTTCCATAGTCCTGGATCACCCCGAAGCCACGCAAGAATGGGAATGAATCACACCAACTCAGTAAAATACCAAGATCTGAACTGAAATCGGACTTACCAACCAAGAAGCAGGGACGGATGTTCAAGTCCAACCATGTTAATTGCCCACCAAACAAAACCAACTAACATTCATTAGAGAAATTGGTAAAAAGCCAATATGTCTACATCTGCATATTCATGATGGTGAAGATATAATCAAAATGTATCTGAAGTACAAAGAAACAAGAAGCTGGAATACACTCGCAAGAGAAAATGGATGTGTCCTCAGTTCCAACATAGCCCAGAAGTTAGAATTAGCAAAAATGAATTTTATAGCACCCATTATAACTACTATGCTTAGGGAAGTAATGCATGCCAGTGATGAACAGCAACAAACACAGCAAGTGACGATAAGCACATAGAAATAATAAAAAGAACATGGAAATTTAAAAAAAATGAAAGTCTTTAAATGAAACAGACAACACCTGAAATTTTCAGTCACTAGACAGATTTAACAGAACACCAAAGACACAGGAAAGGGTAAACAAACTTGTGGAAAGATCAAATTTATCTGATGTTAAGGACAAAGGAAAAAGAGTCTGGATAAAAAAGAAAAGAGCAGAGCTTCATGACCTAGTAAGGAATATAGACCAGTCTAACATGCGTGTAATTGGAGCACAGACAACAAGTGGGATAAAAGCAATTTTTGAAGAAATGATGCTCAAATATTCCAAATGTAATGAATGATGGGCATTTACATTAAAAAAAAAAAAGCAAGTATTATAAACAGTAAAAAGGGGCTCCGTGGTGCTTGGTCAGTTAGGTGTCTGATTCTTTTTGTAAAAAACTTTTTTAAACATTTATTTAGTTCTGAGAAACCTAGAGAGACAGAGCATGAGCAGGGAAGGGGCAGAGAGAGAGAGGGAGACACAGAATCCGAAGCAAGCTCCAGGCTCTGAGCTGTCAGCACAGAGCCCCACGGGGCTCAAACTCATGGACCTCGAGATTATGACCCGAGTCAAAGTCAGATGCTCAACTGACCAATCCACGCGGGCGTCCCCTAGGTGTCTGATTCTTGACCTCAGCTCAGGTCTTGATCTCAAGATCATGAGTTCAATCCTCATGCTGGGCTCTGCACTGGGCGTGATGCCTACTTAAAACCATAAAATAAAAACAGCAGCAGCAAGAAAAACATTAACTCTTTACTTGATTAATAGCTGACTTCTTTTCAGAAACTAGAGTTTGGAGGAGAGCAGAACGGCGTGTTTGTGTGCATGCGTGCGTGCGTGCGTGTGTGTGTTTAAGGGTGCTAAAAGGGAAATCTCTCAACACAGAATTCTAGAGCTAGTGAAATTTTTCTTTAAAAAGGAAGGGGAAATGAAATCATAATAAGAAAAATGTAGACTAAGAGAACTTGTTAAAAACAGACCTCAAACAAGAACTGCTAAAGGAATATCTTCAAACAGAAGAAAAATTATACCAAATAGAAGGTCATAGCCTTAGGAAGGAATGGAGAGCGTTAGAAATGATAGAAGTCTTGGTAAATGTCAAACCATGTTTACCTTTTTTCCATATAATTTCATTATAATGCATACAACTCTAAAGACAAAATTGCAACCTTGTGGAATTGCAAATGCATGTGGATGGTATAAACGCAGAGATCAATATAGACCTTTATGGTGGCACAGTTGATATATTTTTCATGAGATGGTGCCATATTAACCACAAATAAATGTTATAACTTAACACTTTGCATTGCAATCTCTAAATGGACCACTACAATGTAATACGAGAAAGAAAGCTAGAAGCCAATAGGAAAACAAAAAAATGAATTCTAAACATAACCAAGGGATTCTCTTCCTCCAAAAAGACAGAGAAGAAATAATAAACAGAAAGTCAAAGGAAACAAAAAATTGAAACTAAAATGCCAAACCCATACCTAAGGATATCAATAATTAAATCGGCATTATCAGTTACTTTGACTTTTGACTTTGTTGACTAGCAGCAGACTTCGACTGTTAATTGATAGTATCAGGACGCCACGCCCAGCCACTACAGAACAGTCTTTCTGAGGCATATGACTCACTTTCCAGACCACGCACTGGGACATGAGACAACCCTAAATAACTTTTAAATGCTGAAATCTTGGGGCACCTGGGGGGCTCAGTCGGTTAAGCATCTGACTTCTGCTCAGGTCATGATCTCACCATTCGGAGTCCAAGCGCCACGAAGAGCTCTGTGCTGACAGCTCAGAGCCTGGAGCCTGCCTAGGATTCTGTGTCTCCCTCTGTCTCCCTGCCTCTCCTCTGCTCATGCTCTCTCTCTCTCTTAAAAATAAATAAACATTAAAAAAATAAAAAAATAAAATGCTAAAATCATACAGATAGGTTGCTAACTAAAATGGAATTAAATTAAAGCTGTAATAAAAAATAATCTAGAAAGCTCCAAATATTAGAAAAACCAAAATACACCCTCCTAAATAATCCATGTCTCACAAAACTTAAAGAGAAAATAGAAGTGCTTGGAGCTAAATACTAATTCAACATATGAAAAATTTGGAGATACAGGTAAAGTCTTGTTTAGGGGGGAATTGTATAACTTCAAATCCTTGGAGGGCAAGCTCTAAATTTAGTTTTCTAAGCTTCCAATTTAAAACAAAAACAAAAACAGACCAAAAAAAAAAAAAACCAGAAAATCAGACCCAAGATAAGTAGACGGAAAGAATTTATAAAGATGGGCAAGAAGATATCAGTAACATTTTTAAAGGATGAACAATAAAGAAATCGATGAAAGCCAAAGCTGATCCTTTAAAAACTGTTTAATAAAATTGAAAAGCTTCTACCTGACTGTTAAGAGAGAGAGAAAGGGAGAGAGAACACAAATTATCAATGTCGTAATAGAGAGAAATGTCACTACAGAATTTGCGACAGAAAAAGGAAAATAAAGGAGTGTTATGAACAACTTTGTGTCAACAAATGCAACAACTTAAATAGACAAATCCCTTGACAAATACAAATTACCAAAACTGACCCTGACAAAAACTGTGAACCGTGAACTTGACTAGCGTGCGCACGTGCGTGCGCGCGCACACACACACACACACACATTAAATGTACCTTATACTTAAAAGCTTTTGGCAAGGAAAACTCCTTGTGTTCAGGGAGGAATGTGTTCCATAGCAAACATATAAGAAAGAAATGATACCAATTCTACTCAAAATCTTTCAGGAAAAAGTACGAGCCAGTGTTATACTAACAAAACCAGACAAATACATCACAAAGAAAAAGATACCTCTACGTACATCTGTCATAACATAAAAACCCCACAAAATTTTAGCATGTGGAGTCTAGCAATATATAAAAGGATAATAACTTTTATTTATTTATTTACTCAAGAGAGAGAGAGAAGGAAGGAGCATGTGAGCAGGGGAGGGGGGCAGAGAGAGAGAGGGAGAGAGAGAGAGAGAGAGAGAATCCCAGGAAGGCTCCACACTCAGTGCTGAGCCCGACACGGAGCTCCATCCCAGCTGTGGGATCATGACCTGAACTGAAATCAAGAGTTGTATGCAACTCAACCAACAGAGCCACCCAGGACCCCTAAAAGCATAATACATGTTGACCAAGACAAGTTTATACCAGAATATAAAGTTGGTGTGACATCTGAAAATATCGGTAGCAGTGGAATAAAGGAGGAAAAGACTCAGGAGCACGTCAACGGGTGCAGAGAAAATGTTTGAAAAAGAAACGAAAACTCTCAGAAGGCTTGAAATACAGGGAAATTTCCTCGATCTGGTAAAGAGCATCGATGAAAAACTCAGAGCGAGCATCACATTCTGGTGAAGAAACAAACACTTTCTGCTTAAAAAGCAGGAAGGAGGCAAAGATGTACATTATCCTCACTTTTATTCTGCCTCGTGTTAAATGTTTGAACCACTGATATAAGCCAGGAAAATTTGTTAAGCACTCAGCTTGGAAAGAAAGAAGCAAATCTGTACTGGAAATGATATGACCCTGTGGCTTAAAAATCTTAAAACAATCGACAAAAAGCTGCTAAGAACTAAGACATTATAACGTTTCCAAGATAAAATATAAAAATCATGTTTCTATATACTGTTGATGAACGATTGGAAAGTGAAATAAAAATCAATGTACAATGAGAGGCAAACAATAAGTCAGATACTTCTGAATAAATTTTATGGAAATTGTGCAAACAGTTATACCAAAACCTTCAAAAAAATGTTGAGGAGAGTTAAAGAAAGCCTAAGTAATCCAAATAATGGAGTAACATAGAATATGGATGACTTCAAGGGTTCAAACATTGCTAATGTCATGATTCTTCCCAAATGAGTCTGTACATTCAAAATAATCTTCATCAAAATAACATGTTCATTTGAAGAATTAACAAGCTGATTCAAAAATTTATTTGGGAGGTCTAAAGGCTTACAGTTGTCAAAAGAATTTGTCTTACATGGGGCACCTGGCTGGTTCAGTTAGATGAGCATGTGACTCTTGATCTTGGGGTCATGCATTCGAACCCTATGTTGGGTGTGAGATTACTTAAATAAACACATTTGAAAAAAGAATTTGACTTAAATGTCCTAATTTTAATACTTATGACAACTGACATCACAAGAATGAAGGACTAGCAAGGAGGTAGACATCAAGATTAACAGGACAGAGTCAAGAAATGCACATGGATATGGCCAGTTGATTTCTGATGAAGGCACTGAGATCAGCCAATGGGGAATATTTAGAATTTTCAATAAATGTTGTTGGACCAATTGGATATTAGTAAAGAAAAAAAATGAACTTACCAGATGTCATACAAATAACTTGATTCAAACCGGATCACAGACCAAAACATTAGACACAAAACAATGATTTCTAGAAGGAAAACACAATATGAAATTTTTATGATACTGGGTTGAGCAAAATTTTCTTTGAAAAGATTAAAAAACATGAAAAAAACTGATAAGGGGAGCCTGGGTGGCTCAGTCGGTTAAGCATCTGACTTCGGCTCAGGTCGTGATCTCACAGTTCATGGGTTTGAGCCCCACGTCAGGCTCTATGCTGACAGCTAGCTCAGAGCCTGGAGCCTGCTTCAGATTCTGTATCTCCCTCTCTCTCTGACCCTCCCCTGCTCATGTTGTCTCTCTCTCTCTCTCTCAGAAATAAATAAAAACATTAAAAAATTTTTTAAAAGAAAAAAACCGATAAAATGGGCATCATCATAATTAAGACATTTGTTCTTTAAAAGGACATAGTTAAAAGCACAAATATACATATTTGCCATATTTAACATACCAGAGATTTAATATACCTGACAAAGATATATCTGTATCTATCTATCCTTACTCATACACACACACACACACACACATACACACATATACGTATATATGTATACACACACACATATACATCTTTATATATCTACATCTTAGAATTTTTTTAACATTGATTTATTTTTGAGAGAGAGACACAGAGAGACAGGGAGACAGAGACAGAGTGTGAATGAGGTAGGGGCATAGAGAGAGGGACACATAGATTCAGAAGTAGGCTCCAGGCTCTGAGCTGTCAGCACAGAGCCCGATGCAAGGTTTGAACTCATGACCTGTGTCGAAATCAGACACTTAACCGAATGAGCCACCCAGGCTCCCCTACATCTTTAACACATATACATCTTTATAAAAATACACACACATACACACGACAAAGATCATATATCCAAATTATTAAAATAATTCTTACAAGTTAATAAAATCCAAGAAAAAGCATTCAAATTATTTAAATAGACTCTTCACAAAACAGGATATACAAATAGCAAAAAAGAGCACACATGAAAAGATCCTCACCATCACCTCTCATTAGGGAAGTGCTAACTAGAACAAACAGGAGATTCCACCGCCCATCTACTGAAATGGCTAATGTTACAAATCTTCGGTATACCAAAAGTTTGTAAGAATGTGGAGTGACTGGAATTCTCATTGAGTTCTGGGAAGCATGTGAAATGCTGCAGCCACTTTGGACAACAGTAAAGTGGCTTCACGTAAAGCTAAACGTAAATTTGCCATCACTAAGCAAACCCACTGGAAAATGGAGAAGACCTAAATCAATAGAAACAGAATGTCCACCCAAAGAATTGACATGAATGTTCATCGCAGCTTTGTTGAAACACACTACATGTCATCAACAATACATGTAAACAAATTATTATCTGTCTGTACAATCTACTATACTACTGAGTGATTAAAAGGAGCAAAATACAGATAGACACAGTGCCTTGGATCAATAGTGAGAACATTATAAGAGAAAGTCAGACACTTGGGCCGCTTGGGAGGCTCAGTCAGTTGAGCATCTGACTCTTTGGCTCAGGTCATGCTCCCAGGCTTGTGGGATCGAACCCTGCATCAGGCTCCACCCTGAGCCTGGAGCCTGCTTAGGCTTCTCTCTCTCTCTCTCTCTCTCTCTCCTTCTGCCCCTCTCTCTCTAAAATAAATAAATAAAATTAAGAAATATTTTTAACAGAAAAGGTAAAATAAAATGCCACTATATGATATGATTTATATGAAATTATGGTAAAGACAATACTATAGTGACAGAAATCAAATTAGTGGTTGTCTCATGCCAGAAGTTGGAGTAGGGAATCAACCCCAAATAAACGGCAAACTGCACCACGCTTTTGGACATTTAAGAAATGTTCTACCCCTTGATTGTGTTGGTTGTGTAGACAATCGCTAAAACTCATCATTATTCATTTAAAATTGGTGACATTTACTGTATATAAATTATGTCTCAATAAAGCAAAGGATGATGCAGAAAGTTATGGGGACAGAAGCTTGATCACGTTTCTCATGAAAAAATGTGGAAAGACTGTGTTTAAAACTTTCATATAAATTTGATACTATTCTTCCCTAATATTTTCTACTTTTTCTCTTCATCATATAATACAAGGAAAATACAATGAAATTTTTCTTAACCCCCTATAGGCATCGTCAAATCCCTCCAGTTTACCTAAGTGTCCTGAGTAATTACTATCACTTTCTGTGGACTTTAGGACGTGAACATGGGTTGGAAGCAAGACTCTACCACGGACATGAATTCCCCAATGAAACTGATGAAGGTGGGGCTCAAAAAAGGGTTTGAATCAAAATGGCATTTCCCCCCTTTATCATTTGAGCCATTTTAAGTATAAAAATTCAGCGGCATTCAGTACAATTCATTGTTGTGAATCATCATGGCCAAACAGTTACAGAATATTTTTATTTTCATCACTCTAAAAGGAGACGTTATGCCCTTGAAGGCATTTATTTCTGAGCTTCACACTCTTGAATGTTCAGATGACTTGGGTCCTGTCATTCTCTACCCAGAACCATAAGCAAACAAATACACTCTGGTTCAGTGCAGGGACTTGTGTTCAGAACGTGAAAATAACTCTTTGAGAATGTTAATGACATCTCAGTTGAAAAGACACTGCACTCACAGGAAGGGGGAGGCGTTCAATCTCTTCTCCAAGATGGCAGTTTCCGCAGGCTCAAAGACAGCCAAGATATCCACGCAAGGTCTGTCATGGGCCAAACTAAAACCACAGCCTACTTCTGGGTTTCATGATAGGAACTCTTAATGATGCTATGTGATACCGTTCCAATGTTTCAATCCAGGTATATCCAGACACCACTCTGCCACCCAGTATCTAGTCCCAGGAGAACCTGATAGGGCTCACCTGATCATGTGCCAAAACCTTGGCCACAGGAGTAGAGTAACATGGCCAACTGGTCTATCAGGCCCTGAGGGAATGATGCAGGAGCACTTTGCCAAAGAAAAGTGGACTGTTAGTGGATGCCTGATATTACACCTCACAGAGTTGGTATCCAGTCAATCGTGGATAACTACAGTTGTGCATTTACAAGCAATTACTAGCCAGGCAAGCCATGATCAGCATTCAGGGAAGAGACGGGATGGACTTCCAGCTGTGACTTAGATCATTATCGTCCCAGATGTATGGGCAAGGAGGTAGGGCAGCAGGCTCTAGGAACTTGAAATGACAAAGAACTGAGGCAGAAGAGAGTTCAGTAGAGATGGTACAGAGTAGAAATGGTAGCATATGAGCTTTACAATTAGGCCGACTTTGAATTACTTTCAGTTCTTCCTTTTCCTAACCATAAGAATTTCATCGAATTATTTAATCGCTCTGTGATACATATTACCATTGTTACTATGAATCATGAGAATTATGTGGTGATGAGTGGCTCAGTTGATTAAGCATCTGACTCGTGATTTCAGCACAGGTCATGATCTCATGCTCATGGGATTGAGTCCCACATCGGAACTGTGCTGAGCTTGAGTTTCTCTCTTCCTCTCTCTCTCTGCCCCTTCCCCATGCATGCACACACTCTTTGTCTCTCTTTCTTTTTTCTCAAAATAAACAAACATTAAAACAAAGAATTACATGATGATAAAAGCAGTATTAGGTATTAGAGACTCAATCTTGTCTCAGGAGCCTAAGTAATCTTAATTCCAGGCTCCACTATCTAGTGTTCTCTGCATCTTGGTCAAAAACAACTCAGAGATGAGACAAAGTTGACGCTGCTCATAAAAGATTTTGATTCGGGGTGCATGGGTGGCTTAGTCAGTTAAGCGTCTGACTTCAGCTCAGGTCATGATCTCACAGTTCATGAGTTCGAGCCCCACGTTGGGCTTTTGCTGACAGCTCAGAGCCTGGAGCCTGTGTCTCCCTCTCTCTCTCTGCCTCTCCCGCCTCGTGCTCTGTCTCTCTCTCTCAAAAATAAATAAAAATAAATAAATAAATAAAAGGTTTTTGATTCAACTTGACAGATGTCAGTGAAAGCAATGGCCACCACAGCATTTTTTTTCCCTGTAATGATTTTTTTGCCTCTTTTTTAGTGGACAAATATCAGCTGAGAGTGACAAACAACTCAGGCCTCATTTTCACACAGAAACCCTCACGATTTTATACAGCTTCATTTGGAAGGCTGTAGAATAAATTGCAACTTCTATTTACAAAAGATGTATCTTCCAACATAATGAGGTACATGAAAGAAGGCACACTGCTCTCCAAATCCATCTAACCTATTTTTCTTCACAGAGCAACACAAAATTGCCATGTCAATGACAGTGTCGATAATTATTTGATGCATGTAGAACACGATGCCTTCATTGAAAAGCCAACAGTATGCAATCCCTTGGCCACGACAAACCACACAAGCCTCATGGGTACAGTAGCACCTGATTGACTGCACTGGATATAGACCACCCACCACTCACCAGTGGTGGAAAAGTAGGATAAAATGGAATTTAATGTCTGTCACTGGCACTGTGTCCGTAAATACAGCCTTGATGGGAATCAATTAAATGGGGGAGGGGGCCTCAGAAACAGGAGACAGGTACTGTAGGGAGGGAGAAAAGAAGGGAGCATTTAAGGAGAAGTCATTTGCTTTTTATCTCATAAAAAACAGGAATTCTCTTTGACAGATGGATATATCTTACAGGAGTAAAAATGAGAAAATAAATTACTTAATATATTACTTAAATGTACTGTTCTTGGTAGATAAACTTTTTCGAGACATGATTTCCACAGAAGAAAATCAGAAAACAACGTTCTTGATGGACCACTCTACAGATCTCTGTGCTTGCTTTTAATGCCAGGACAATAAATCAGAAAATTCACTTTAAAAAAAAAAAAAGTTTCCGGTATCCTTCTCTTGCTCCCTTAAGGCCCCATTTTTCTTGTTCATCCCTAACTTATTTCTAAGTGGCGGATATGGCCAGGTCACTTCTGATGGCTGAGGAGATCTGATTATTGTCATATGTATATATATATATATAAGTATATATATATACACACACACACACATATATATATATCTTCTGTATTTACCATTCTAGAGTGCCACATCCTTAAAGTCCTGTGCTCTGCTTGTTACTCTCAAATACAATGAAGATATCAAGAGAATGCAATAAAATCCAACCAATCTCCGAGATCAGATGTCCTTCCTAAACCGTTCTTATTCAAACTATGCCAGGAGCCACGGAAACCCCGAAAATGAGATGAAGGCATCATCTCATGAGAAGGGACTAGAGTAAACGCCCAGCAGATGAGGACTATTATTAACACTGCGCCCAGACTGTGTCCTAGGATGATGATGAGGTTTTTTCTCACCTGAGCTCTCCCACAATACCATGAAAGATGCCCATTCAGGTGGGGATAAAACTGAGGCTCTTGGAGAAAAAGCAGATGTGGGCAAGATTACACAGAAGAAATAATCAGGATTAGGATTCAGTTTCAAATGACTCCTTTCAACCCAGGTGTTCCTCCACTAGGCTTTCTCACCTGGGTCACCTTACAAAAGGTGATTATGGCAGGAAACATTAATGTCTAAAGGATGGCTTGTTTGGGTCCTGGACAGGTGTGGGCATGAATTCAAATTGCAGAAGGAAGTCAAGAGCTTTCCTGACCGATATTTTCTCCAAAACATTTTTGTTTACATTTGGATCCAGGAGCATAATTGCCACTGCTTTAACATCTATCCCCTCCTAATTAATCATAACCTCAGCACCAGTGCCTTACGTGGGAACATCTTTGTGATCCTTTCATGATATACTTACGGCATCATTTTTAACACCTAAAATTCTTTAAAGGCAGGAAGGAAAAATATTATTATGCCTGTGTTGCTGATAAATCAACCAGCGCCCCAGGCACACAATGAATTCAAGAGAAAGCATTTAAAAGCAGGTTTTCCATCTGGTGGTATGATGCTTTGAAAAAAGCTGAACCACGTGTACCTTGAGGAAAGGAAATGTTTAATGAAAACTTAATATCAAATGGAAGACAGATGCTGTTAGAAGTGGAACAGGACAGAGTGGTGTCATTTATTCCCTCTCTTAGCTTTCACACAGTTCCTCCATATCTTCAAAAAATAGTTAATTTATATACCAAAAAAATTCCCCACCTTGGATAAAAATAAAATCCATGCAATCTAGAAGAGATGTTTCTTCTAAAAAGTGATCAAAGGTAAGAAATTGAAAAACATATTTTATGCACTCACTTATTTCACAAAGTTTTAGTAACTGAGGCTAGATCAGACGTTGCACACTGTGAAGGGAGTAGATTTCACTGAAACAGTCCAGTCATGTCACAAAAACAAATAAACGGTTTAAGCCTTGCATCAGGCTCTGTGCTAACAGCTCAGAGCCTGGAGCCTGCTTTGGATTCTGTGTCTCCCTCTCTCTCTGCCCTTCCCCTGCTCACACTCTGTCTCTCTCAAAAGTAAACATTAAAAAAAAAAACAAGCAAACATACAACAAAAATAACAAATCCTGAAGAGGGGTGAGAAGATTTGTATCTAAAGTAGCTATAATAAAATAAAATAAAATAAAATAATAAAAAAAATAAAGTAGCTATAATATAGTATCTACAGTGTCCAGCTTTTGATAATAATAAAAAAAAATTATGAGACTTGCAAAGAAAAAGCAGAGTGTGACTCATACGTTGGGGGTGCGGAAAGCAGGTGACACAATCAGCCTTTGAGAGGTCCCAGATGTTGGGTTAGCAGACAAAGATTCAAAGGACTTGTTGTAAGTATGTTCAAAGAACTAAAGGAAACCATGCTTAAATGAGTAAAGGAAGGCATGATGACAACAGCTTATCAAATATAAGTATCAATAAAGAAATAGAAAAAAGATTTAAAGAAGGAATGGATGAAAACTTCCAACATTTAAAGGAAGTCATTATTCTACTCATTTAAACAACTCAGTGAACTCTAAGTAGGATAACATCAAAGTGATCTGCACTCATCATAGAAAAATGCTGAAAGACAAAAACAAAGAGAAAATCTTGACTTTTTATGGCAATAGTACAAATAGTACAAACGTTACTCCCCTAGGGTTATAGGAGAGTAATATTTCTATAAAGCACTGGAATTGTGAGTGTAAATATGGCATACATTATTATTTTTTTTTTATGTTTTTTAAATTTATTTCTGAGAGAGAGAGATAGCATGAACAGGGGAGGGTCAGAGAGAGAGAGAGAGGGAGATACAGAATCTGAAACAGGCTACAGGCTCTGAGCTAGCTGTCAGCACAGAGCCCAACACGGGGCTCGAACCCATGAACCATGAGATCATGACCTAAGCTGAAGTCAGACGCTTAACCAACTGAGCCACTCAGGCACCCCAACGCACATTCTTATAAGTTAAAAAGTATACTGCTGGGCTTTGAACAGCCATTAAAAATATGTCATTTTAAAAATTATCAAAGGAATTTAAATGCAACACTAGGAAATGGTCACTTAATGGAAATGAAAGCACTGAAGAAGAGATAAATGAAGAAGAGACATGAGACATATAGAAAGCAAAAACAGACATGAATCAAATTATATTATTAATAACACTAAAGATGATTGAGTTAAATAACCCGATGTAAATGTAGAGATTGTCAGAGTGACTTAACAAACAAGATCCAACAATATGCTGCCCACAGGCTTCACCCTTTAGATTCAAAGACACAAAAAGGTTGCAAGTAAAAGTATGGAATAAAAGATACATCATTCAAACAATAATCGTAGAAAGCTGGAGGAGTTATTAGAATATCAGACAAAAGTTAATCCATCAGGAAGGTATAAAGATTATAAACACATACGTACCTAACAACTGGGCCCCCAAATACATGAAATAAAACTGACAGAGTTGGAGGGAGAGATAGACAATTCAACATCAATAGTTGGATACATCCATATTCCCATTTTCAGTATTGGATAACAACTAGGCAGAAGATCAACAAGAAAGTAGAAGGGCTTAAGCAACAGTATAAACCAGCTAGACCGAACATATATATGGCAAACGTTCCATCCATCAACTGAAGACTACACATTCTTTGTACGTGTACATGGAACCTTCTCCAAGAAAGACCATATATGCTGGGCCACAAATCAAGCCTCAATCAATTTAGAAGGATTAAAATCCTTCTCTAATCAAAATTTGTTCTCTAATCAAAATTGAATTAGAAATTAGCGACATAAAGAAATCTGAGGAGTTTATACTTTTGTGGAAATTAAACAATCCTCTCTAAATGGGTCAAAGAAGAAATCATAAGAGAAATTACAGAATACTTTGAGAGGAATGTAACTAAGAACACAATGTACCAATCTTTACTGGAGGAAGACAAAGCAGTGCTCAGTTAGAAAGAAATGTAGAGCTATAAATGTGTACATTGCAAAAGGCTAAAATTCTCAAATAAATAACCTAATCTAAAATATGACACTGGGAAAAAAAAGTACACTAAACCCAAAGCAAGCAGAAGAAAGGAAAGAAACAAAACCAAAAGTTGATTCTTAAAAGATCAACACAACTGAAATCTTTCGCTGGAGTGACCGAGAAAAAAAGTGAGAAGACAAAAATCAGGAATGAAGGAACAGTCATAACTACTTACTTTACAGAAATAAAATGTGAATTTGTGTGTGCCCAATAGATGAGATATCCTAGGTGAAATTGGGAAGGGGGTGCCTAGAAAGACACAAACTAATAAAACTGACTCAAGAATAAAAGAATCTTAACAGTCTTAGAACAAGTAAAGATAATTGAGTAACTAATTTCCCACCAAGGAACGTCCAAATTTCCTGGTGGATTCTACCAAATGTTTAAAGAAGAATTAATACCAATCCTTCACAGGCCCTTTCAAAAATATAGAAGAGGAGAGAAGACTCCTAACTCATTCTGTGAGGTCAGCATGATTTCCTTCATTAACAAAACCAGACAGTAACAGTACCCATATCCACTGTGAACTTAGATGCAAAAATCCTCAACAAAATCTTCTCACATTGTCCTAAAATAATTATACAACACAACCAACTGGGACATCATCAGAATGAAAACTTATGGGCTACAAAGGATACTATCAAGAAAGTGAAGACACATCTTTTACCTCTTTGGTTAGGTTTCTTCCTAGGTATTTTATGGATCTTGGTGCCATTGTAAATGGGATCGATTTTTTGATATTTCTTTCTGTTGCTTCATTATTGGCATATGGAAATGCAACCTATTTCTCTACATTGATTTTATATCCTGTGACTTTGCCACTATGTTTTCAGTCATGTGGAATATGAGAAACTTAACAGAAGACCATGGGGGAAGGGAAGGGGAAAAAAAAGTTACAAACAGAGAGACAGAGAGGCAAACCATAAGTGACTCTTTAATACAGAGAACAAACTGAAGGTTGATGGAGGGCAGGGAGAGGGGAAAATGGGTGATGAGCATTTAGGAGGGCACTTGTTGGGATGAGCATTGGGTGTTGTATGTAAGTGATAAATCACAGTAATCTACCCCTAAAGCCAAAAGCACCCTATACACACTGATTGTTAGCTAACTTGACAATAAATTATGTTTGAAAAAAAAGCAAAGACAAACTGTAAGTGGGAGAAATATTTGCAAATTGTATGTCTGATAAGGAACTTGTGTCTGGAATATATAAATAACTCCTAAAACTCAATAATAATGACACAGTAGACCAATTGAAAGCCAGACAAAAACTTGCATAAACATTTCTTCAAAGCAAATATAAAATAGTCAATAAATGCATGAAGAGGTACGTAACAATCATTCACCCTCAAGGAAATGCAAATCTAAACCACAATGAAATACCAATCCATACCCACTAGGCAAGGTTAGAATCAAAACCACACATAATAGCATGTGTTGGTGAGGATGTGGCGAATTTGGAATTCGTGTTTGATGAAACATTGCTGGTGGGAATGTAACAAATGCAGACACTGGAAGACAGTCTGGTAGTTTCTCAAAACTGTAAGCATAGTGTCACCGTATGACCGCTCCTAGGTGTGTACTCAAAAGAAACAAGAACAGATGTCCATATAAAAACATGTGCATGGATGTGCACAGTAGCATTATTTATTTATTTATTTATTTATTTATTTTTAATAGTTTATTGTCNGTAGCATTATTTATAATATAAGTCAAAAAATGGAAACAATCCAAATGCCTGTCATTTGATGAAGAGATAGATCAACTGTGGTAGATCCATACAATGGAATATTATTCAGCCATAACAAGGAAGGAAGAACTAGCACCTGCTGCAACATGGATGGACCCTGGGTACACTGTGCTAAGTGAAAAAAGCTAATCACAAAAACATCCACACATTTTATGACCGCACTCATAAAATGTCCACAGTTGGCAAATCTATAGAGCCAGAAAATAGACTAGTTGTTGCCAGGGGCTGGGGGACTTGGGGTAAAAGTGAGAGGGACAGCAAAGGAGTTTAGGATTTCTTTTAGAGATGATTAAAAAGTTCTAAAACTGATTTTTGGTGATGATTGCACGAAACGTTGAGTCTAATGAAACCATTGAATTGTACACTTGAAATCAATGAATTACATGGTATATGAATTACATCTTCATAAAGCTGTTTTTAAAACAAGCAGAATCGAAATGGACTTGCTTGGAGCCTAGATATAATTTATTGAAATTAAAGAATCTAACATCAATTTCTCACATTTCTCCAGTATTTTGCACTGGTTATATCATTCCGATCATGACAATCATTAGAATCTGCCCAGTATTTCAGAAATGAGTGTACATGGCTAAGTCCTTTGTAAACTCTGATGCTCTTGGAAGTAGTTATCTTGTCTGATTCATCTCCCTCAGATCTCTGAATCTAAAGAACCGAGCCCTGAGTGTGTGTGTTATCTGATACTTGCATCAAACATATCCTGACACCTTGGCTTTGTAGCAGATCCGACTCTGGGGAAGAACATTGCCTTCACCTTCTTACTAGATGCAGGCAGAATAACCAGAGGGTCTACCCATGGAATAGTTATCAGACAGCTTCAGGAGAGGTCCACCCTCCATCTCTGAGTCTTGATGTTTTCTCCTCCACCTTGTCTGTTTCAGGAGAAATCAAACACTAAAAACAGAGAGAGTAGGAAAAGGCTGATCATAAAAACTGAGCTCAAAGTCTGATATTTTCATTATATTTTTCCTTGAATATAATTCAATGTCTATGATATCTTTCAGCTTGGAAGTATAGGAGCAATGGGCATTGCTGGTGAGTCCCAGGTTTCTGGCTCATGGAATATTTCCCCATTGTGAATGAGACTCTACTTATCCCCATGGCTCTGAGGCAGAGTTCGCGATAACGAAGATTTGCATGCTGAAACTTCCCCTATCAGAGAGGGGCGCACGAGCCCAAATGCCTGGAGTTTATACAAACCTTATGTCACATCTTAGGTCAAATTCAAAGTTGATGCATGCTGCTGTACTCTAGATCCATTACTGATGTAAAAATTAAAACATGATTATTGAAGTAGAACTTGAGAAGTTCGGTTTAGTTAGATGATGGCTCTCAGTGTATCATTGTTTCATTTAATTACTCATTCATCAAATGCTACTCAAAAGCCACACTGTGTTGTCCAAAAATTAACTAAAATTGGATCATGGGCTTAAATGTAAAACTATAAAACTTTTAGAAAAAATCATAAGGGAAAATATTAGGGATCTAAAGGTAGGGAAAGAATTCTCAGACTGATACCAGAAGCACAAGCAATAAAAGAAAATTATAATAATAAATTGAACTTCATACAATTAAAGTTTTCTGCTCTGCAAAAGATCCTGTTAAGAAGATAAAAAAAAAGCTACAGGGACGGCTGGGTGGCTCAATCGGTTAAGCATCTGACGTGGGTCAGATCATGATTTTGCTGTCTCTGAGTTCGAGCCCCGCATTGGGATCTGTGCTGACAGCTCAGAGCCTACAGCCTGCTTCAGATTCTGTGTCTCCCTCTCTCTGCCCCTCCCCTTCTCATGCTCTGCCTCTCTCAAAGATAAAGATAAAGTCTCTCTCTGTCTCAAAAATACATACACTATAAAAAATTTTTAAAAATCTTTATCTTTGAGAGAGAGAGAGAGGCAGAGCATGAGTAGGGGTGGAGAAGACAGAGAGGGAGACACAGAATCTGAAGCAGACTGTAGGCTCTGAGCTGTCAGCACAGAGCCCAATGCCGGGCTCGAACGCATGAACTGTGAGATCATGACCTGAGCCGAAGTCAGACGCTTAACTGACTGAGCCAGCCAGGCTCCCCAGTAAAGATTTAAAAAAGAAAACTACAACTTGGGAGAAAATAGTTTCAAGCCACATTATCTGACAACAGTTAAAATAAAGAACTCTTGAAACTCAAAAAAAAAAAAAAATCCCACAATCCAATTTGAAAATGGGCAAAGTGAGCATGAAAATGAGCCCAGTATTACTATCCATCACAGAAGTGCAAACCAACAGCATTATTAGAGATCAACATACACCTCTCATAATAGCGAAAATAAAGGAAAAACAGTGACAGTACCAAATGTTGGTGAGGATTCAGACAAATGGGAGGCTTCATATTGCTGTGGGAAGGTAAAATAATAAGGCTACTCTTAACTGTGGTGGTGGATACAGAGACCTACACAGAACTAAGCCAATATACACACAACTACAGGTAAAACTTGGAACATCTGAAAAAAGGCAATGGATCGTATCTATGTGAATCTGCTGGTTGTGATATTATACTATAGTTCAGCAGGATTTTACCATTGGGGAAAACTAGGTAAAGGGTAGACAGAATCACTCTTTAGTATGTGAATCAGCAATTATTTTAAAGTAAAAAGGGTAATTAAAAAAAAATAAAAGAAAGAAAGGAAAGTCTATCTTGTGCCCGCAATGGTTTGGGCTTTGGAGATACACCAGAAAAGGAATCAGGAAATGTCCCCACCCTCTTGAAATTTACACTCATGAAGGATAAAGACATCAATCAATCAACCAACCAAGAGACCAACAATTTCATAATAATAAATTCCATAGCGACTATTAAATGGAGTAAAATAGTAGAGTCAATGGACTTTTGAGAAGTATATCAGACAGATTGGTTGGAGAAGAAGCCAGCCTTGTGAAGATCCAGATTCAGAATTTATTTTGAAGGAATAGCAAAAATATATATATATAAAATATAATAATATAATATATAATAATATATTATTATAATTATTATATATAATATTAATATATTATATAATATATTATTATATATAATATAATTATTATATTATAAATATTATTATATTATATATAATAATATATAATATATTATATATATATATGGTCTGGGAAATAAATGTTTTTGTTTACTTGCTTGTTTCAGTTGAGTAACTGAGCCGCACCATTTCATAAACTAAAGAAGACTGGAGCAAAGGCATATCTATGAATGGGGCAAATCTAGAGTACAGATTGGGTGTGCTAGGTTTTAGTGGCCTTAATTGATATCTTAGTGGATAGACAAGACAGTGGGATGACTGAAGTTCATTGGAGAACTTGAGGGTGAATAAACTAATATGGGATACAGTCATATGCAAGCAAATAATATTTATAGCTATGGAATTTGATGAGATGATAAAAGTAATACTTATAGATTTAGTGAAGGTCTTAGGGCAAAGACTTTGGTAATTTAAGATTTAGGAGAGTGAACGTAATGGCCAGAGAAATAGGAGGGAAACCTCAAGCCAGTCAAGGGAGGAAGGTACGTCAAGGGGGAGGAAAAAGTCATCAGTATGAATGCCTTCTGCGGAATTAAGTATATGAGGACAAAAGTGTGGCTACTGGACTTGGCAATGGGGGTATTCATGGAAACCTTGACAATGGCGGTTTCAGTGGAGTGAATGAAGAGAGAAGGTGAGTTAAGGAGAAGACACACCACACAGATAATATTTTAGTAAGTTTTACTGTGCAGGAGAGCAAAAAAAAAAAAAATTGTTTGATAGCTGGAGAGTGATTTTCCCCCAGGGCTCAGCAGCAAATGAGGAGCATATATATAGATCATTGGGCTTAACGAAGTATAGGGTTCAATGAGTTAAGTACAAGCAAGAGAGAAAACCAGGTAAGATGTTTAAGGGTATTTGCCAGATTATAGAATGTAGGCTTGGTTTGTATAGAAGTGAAGATTCCAGGGAGCAGAGAGTGAGCAGAAAGAAAGTTTTAGGACTCACGAATTAGCATTCTCAATGTGACAGTTATTGTAGTGAGAAAAGCAAATAAAATGGAAGCTAGGAAGTGAAGATCAGAGGATTCAGAGATTCAGAGGGGGTGTGTTGTTATTGAAAAGGAACTAAACATGGGGGAGAGAGGTCCCAGCATGGTTGGGAAAGGGTCCTTGTGGGTGAGATATTCAGATCCCAAGATTCCAAGTAATTAGACCTCCCTCCATCCAGGGATGCACTGAGGCCCGGATAACAAGGACACAGGTGAGAGGAGCACAGTGAATCAGATCATCAAGAATCGTTGATCAAGAAGGAAGGAGGGAAGAGGTAATGAGTAGAGCTTGACTCTAAGAGTCTGCTCAGATTTCAGGAGCTTCCCAAAAGAAATGGTGTGGAAGTAGCAACACAAGGAAAGGGAGGCACAACTGGCCTGCAGGATAGGGGAGAACACAGCTTCCACTTCAATGTTGTTCCAGAGAATTCTTCTGAAAGTTTTGAGGGGCCCGGGGGAATGGGTGGAATTGCGTAGTACAGTATAATCTGGAAATAAAAGCTAAGAGATGATGGATGTGTGTGAAGCTCGGATTTCCAAGGGCAGCAGGGATGAGAGTGGTCCCCAAAGCTCCTTAAAGCTAGAGGAAACCAGTACAGACCAGAGTCCAGGGTTTTGAGGACCATCTACCATGAGAAGTGACCACGTGCTACCATGTTCCTAGTAGAAGACGATTTCATTCTCCCACAAGTGACTATGTGAAACCATGATAAGAATCTTTCAGAGAGAAAATGGAACTGATGGGGCAGCTGGACCCTGGTCAGACCTGAGCCCACCCTCATATGAGTCAAGGTTTCTAGTAAATGGTGACAAAGACAAAATTGAAACTCTTCAGTAGAGCTCCAGTGCCCAGACAAGAGTCTGGCACTTACTAGAGGCTCAAGAATGAACCAATTAAAGGATGCAAAAGATCACAGGGGAACTTTGCCTCGGGAGAGAAGTGGGAGGAGCAAATTCTTGTCACAAAGTCACCCAGTGGAGAAGGGCCACGAAGTGGGATGATTGTGGATGCTTTTCCAGCCCGGGGGAAATAGTGTGTCTCTCTCGCAGTAAGAGGTTTGTAACTACTCTTGATTCATTCGTTGTTATATCAAGTCTTTGATCCTTTCAAGAAACAAAAAATACTTCCAGTATTCGACAGTGTGGTTCAAAGACAGAAAGCTTGAGATTTCACACAGCATGAGGCATGTGATTAGAATAATTCTCCACTGACATTCATATATTCAGCATAAGGTCCACTAAGGGCCAGCCGCTTTCCATATGCCAAGCATTTCTTTCCTAGGAAAAACAAAATCAGCCATCCTCAATTGATCCCTCTCCTAGTTATCTCCGATTATTTTCATTACATGGCCTTGAGCCCTCAACACAAAGTTAATTTTCATGCTGTTGAATCAAAGAGGACCAGCTACGCTGATCTATTAGGAAACAGGTAGGCTGCACAAAATCAAGTGGCAATATATTGCTACTGCTTTAAAAAAGAATTGCTACTCTACAGAATACTCCATAAATGGCTATAAAGACCCCACGCTCCAGAAAAGTCAGGAGAAAAATTACCTCCCAGTTTGTTCATTTATTTTTATGACTGCAGTGGATTGTTTCCTCTCACTCCTGCCTACAACATACCCCAGTGCCTGTCAATTCCCAGACCTAATCCCACACCAGTTTCCAGCATCCCAGCTGGGCCAGTTTGCTGAACTGACTTGATACGGTTGGCTTTTGCCAGGCATCCAAGTCAAGAATTATAAAGTGAATGAGTCTATCTGTCTTTATAAGTGCATTGTGAACTTTATAGTTTAATATTAAACTTGCATCATAAAAAATGGCTCATAAATGGCTAATAAAAGCCTAGTTTACAGCTTATAAAGTGCATCAGTACTTTACACGGGTTTGCTTAGGAAGATTTATGTGCAAGCTCTTTGTCTCCCGGATAAAGATTAGTTCCCCCCAAAACCCGTTTACAAATAACTATTGAGAAACGGCCCTTCGGTTGAACTCTGTGTGGTACCAAATTTGAAGCATCTAAGGAATTCCACCCAGTATTGCTGGTGATTATGAATGCCACAGGAAATGCCTGGGGTGGGTGGCACCATGAGGTCTGCCTGGGGTTGGGGGGTGGGGGACTCGGCAAGCTTAGACATTGACAGGAACCTTGACATTGAGTCATATCTATGCAACCCTTAGTGTGAAATCGGGTGTTAGTCCCAGGTCCGAGGGCACAAAGAGCTTTGTGAGAAGAGCAGAGAGGCCAACACACCAAGCCTTAAACCAGAGTGGGTGGGCTCCTGACAAGAGCCCTTGGAAGTTTCTTTAATGGGGTCTGCAAAGACTCTGCTTATTCCTCTGGCCTCCCTCAAGGTCTCCTCTGCTCAAAGGACTGGTGATAGATGTGACTGCCATCCACTCACCCCCTCCACCCCATTTCACTTTTCATGACTCATTGCACTGCTTTATCCAGTGCAATGGGTAATAAATAAATAGAACATACTTCCTTATGTTCTCTGCTACCACTTCTCTTATTTCATCTTTGGTTTTTATTCTAACTCAGCGGCGGGCAGCTGTGTTGCCACCTTCTTCCCCCCTCCTGTCCCCTTGGGCCCCTCTGTGCCACCAGAGCCCAAGGTCCTCCATTATACATTGACTTTCAGCTCTCCAGACATTGGCAAGGAGGCGGTGTTCTGTGACGCAATGCCCCAGACGTAGGGGCAGGAACCTGGGTTCATGCACTGATTTTCCCAGGAGGTAACTGGGACATGTGGGGGCATTAAGTCAGCTTTTGAGCAGGTCAAATGTAAAAGGGAAAGGATGGGATCAACTGATCTCCAAGGTGACAGACCATTCTCAGAGGCCACCTTATCTACAGGATGTGGACAGGAGCTTCTCAGCTTCCCACCCTAGCTTGTTGTGGGGATGGCATGAGGTTACAGCACTCAGAGATCTCCGCACCCTATAATGTTCTTTCCAAACCTACAAGATTACGTTAAATTTTGAAGGGTGATTTCAGCACCTCTTTGTCAGCATACTAGTTTTTCATATCTCAAGATCAAGTCATCAAGAATTAGGCCGTCCTGCATCTTTCATGGGAGCAGTCCTATGTTTTTACGATGACAGACATTCAATCATCATCACATTTACAGAACTAGGCACCAGAGAGAGGAGACCAAAGAAATAAAGAGCCCAAATTCTGCCCCTCACGCAGCTTCCTAAGAAGACAAAGGTATCGGGCTATTCCATAAGAAAGAGCATGGTCTGGGGCAGGAGAGTTCTCCGGGACCTTCGTGAAGGAGAAAAGGGGAAAGCTGCATCTTGGAGGCAGAAGCAGTTCTTCATAATTCTAAAATAACATGGAATGGGTTTTAATTTTCTTGATTTGGGAAGTGAGGAGCTTCTCTTTAATGGATTGCTTTATCACTGCCAAAGACTGGTGTCTAGGGCTGTCTGGGCCCAGCAGGGAACTACAGAAGAACTCTGGACCTTCTGCATTTTCATTTCCAAACATTGACAGAAAGCCAGATCTTTTCATCAATTGTAGCAAATAGAAAATGAGGGTGCTACATGGATTGCATTTTTTTTTAATTTAAGGAACTTCTTTCTCCAACAAAATGCAGTACTCAGATAAAAGTTTCATGACCCCAGTCCTCTGACAATGGCCAAAGGGAGAAGTCCAAGGTCATTTTTTTTTTTAAGTAGGCTTCACACCTGGCGCGGGGTCCAACACAGAGCTTGATCTCACGACTGCCAAACTAGAGCCACCCGAGTGCCCCTTCAAGGTCAATTCTTGCCCTGGGATTCATATACCCAGATCTGAGAAGAGACAGAGGTTTAATCTGATGATAATAAAGCTGAGGGGCACCTGGGTGGCTCAGTCTGTTAAGCGTCTGACTTCGGTTCAGGTCATCACGATCTTACACTCCGTGGGTTCGGGCCCCATGTCGGGCTCTGAGCTAGCTCTCAGCACAGAGCTAGTTGTGCTGAGAGCTAGCTCAGAGCCTAGAGCCTGTCTTCAGATTCTGTATCCCTCTCTCTCTCTGGCCCTCCCTTGCTTGCAGCTGTCTCTATCTCTCTCTCAAAAATAAAAAATAAAACATTAAAAAAAATTTAAAGCTGAGAAATCGATATGAGATGGAGGGAGAGCTTTGGTGACCTGGGGAACCCCTGCATCCACAAATCCCAGTTATTCTCCAGCCATTCCAGATTATAGGGGCAAGTGATTTCAGATCACTGTAGCCAGGCACACTGAACAGGTGATCAGAGGTATCCTCACTGATACATCATGGTGGCACGATTCTTCATAAGGTGACCTCAGTCTCTTCTTCCCAACTCATTTCAGACCAGCCCCTTACCTTCCCCTGGACTCTCACCATGGAGAGTCATTGTGGGTCCCCCAACCCCACCGTGCCTGTTCACCATGTGTATTCTTTCTCCTCTGTCTGGAACATTCTCCCCTGATGTGTCCCTCTGGAAACCTGCAACAGTTCCCTCAAGGCTCTGGCCAACCACTGTGATCACTTTGAAACCATCCATGATGCTATACAGCACTGATTTATTTGCACTCAAGACACAACTGCTTAAGCGTCCAGGGAGCACCATCAACCTGAGGAGCACTGGGTTGGACCCAGAGGGGAATGCAGAAACCCACAGGACTAACAGACACAGCTTCTGCCATCGAAGAGTTAATCGTCTGGGTGAGGAGTAAGATTCCTTTGACGAAACAATATGAGAGAATGTACAATCAAGCCCCAATTTGGGCAGTACAGATTTTAAATGCCAACAGAGTTGGAAGCAGGAGAAAATCCATCCCAGCTGAATCTGCAGAAACTCCAACTCATGGCTCACACATACACAGCAGCTGAAAATAGTACACTATTGCCGATGGTAGTGCCACCGGCAAATTATTGAGAAATTGTCCCCAGTGAGGATAGGAGAGAACACCAGGGAGGGGGAAGAAAGTACTGGATTATAAACATACTCCCCTTGGAGGGGACACAGAGCAGAAATGCAAACGAGCTTGTCAAAATTTGCTTCACCTCTATCACCAAGCAGCCCACTTCTGGGTGTTTAGTCTCGAGAAATCTTCGCAACGCACAAAGCATCAGTGTCGTTAGTCCTGGGATAAAATTGCAGACAAGTCCATCAGTAGGAAACTGGTTGAGCACGTCTTGTTACATCGCCATCCTCCTGGTGGGGCTGTTAAGAGAGAATGGTGTGTTTTTTCCTTTAGACACAGTCATGGAAAGACCATTGAAATCTATTATTAAAGAGAAAACAATAGCAAGTATAGAAACATTGCTATAATATGAATGAATTTATATAAAAGACGGAGGCAGAAAATACATTTCTCCATTCATTCATTCATTCATTCATTCATTCACTCAACAATTACCTTTGGCATCCTATTATGTGCCAGGCAATGTCCTGACGGTTAGAGAATCCGGGATGAAAAAAGAACAACAATCTTTTGTGCTTCCAAGTTTCTATTACAGTGGGATGAGACAGACATGGAGCAAATAAGCAAGTATAATATGCCATGTATCAGATGACAGTGAGTGGCAGGGAGGAAAATAAGGCAGTGTAAACGAGTGCTGGGAGCGGACTCTCCCATTTTAATAGGGTGACAGGGAGAGCAGAGACCTGAAAGAGGTGACTGTGGTGTAAATACCTGAGGACAGAACTTTCCAGGCAAACGCAGGAGCCAGTGCAAGAGTCCAGTGCCCAGGATGGGGCAGAATGAGTAAAGGAAGGGGGCGTGGCAAAAGGACTATCAGAGCGAGAGTAAGGGACACTTTATTTTTTTTTTTAATGTTTTTATTTATTTCTAGGAGAGAGAGAGAGAGAGACAGCGTGAGCAGGGAAGGGTCAGAGAGAGAGGGAGTCACAGACTGAAACAGGCTCCAGGCTCTGAGCTGGCAGTCAGCACAGAGCCCGACGCGGGGCTCGAACCCACGAACCGCGAGATCATGACCTAAGCGAAAGTCGGACGCTCAACCGACTAAGCCACCCAGGCGCCCCAAGAGAGAGTAAGGGACCCTTTAGAGAGATATCTGGGGGCCATTCTGAAGGCTCCAGCTTTTACCCTCAATGGGACACAAGCCATGTGGTGTCTTGGACAGACCCCTGACTTCACCCGAGTTCCGTTTTACCTGGATCACCCTGGCTGCTGTGTTGAGAAGAGATGTTCCAGGCCAGGAGTGGAAGCAGGGAGATCATCTAGGAGGCTAATAGATGAGGAAAAGCTGGCGACTTGGACCAAGATGATGGCAGGGGACACCCTACTTGAGTTTCTCTTGCATTTTGAAGGTGGGATTAAAAGGATTTAGCAGCGGAGTGAACGTTGTACATGACAAAAGACACGTCTTTTTTTCCAAAGCAAATGAAAGAACGAGGGGCGCCCGGGTGGCTCAGTCAGTCAAGCGTCCGACTTTGTCTCAGGTCATGATCTCACAGTTCATGGGTTCGAGCCCCACCTCAGGCTCTCCGCTGTCAGTAAGGAACGTGGTTCGGATCCTCTGCCTCTCTCTCTCTGCCCCTCCCCTACTCTCAGCCTCTCTTCCCTCTCAAAAATAAATAAACTAAAAAAAAAAAAAAAACAGGAAAAAGAAGGCAGGACAGTATTTGCTTTAAAAAAGAAAGAAGAAAAAGAAAGAAAAAAGAAAGGAAGGAAGGAAGAGAAAGAGAAAGAAGGAAAGAAGTGGTCATTAAGGGACATGGGGGAAGCTACTACAGAAACAGGTTTAGGGGAGAAGATGGGTGTATAAAATAAGAACATAAGTGCATGGATAATGTAGATGCATTTCCCCTGTATGCTTTTCCTTGTATCCTAAACTGGTTGCAAAACTCTGTAATTCCCAGAGCCAGGGGTCTGAGTAGGGCGGAAACAGAAATAGCCTGCAAGCCCAAGAATTCTTCTTGCCTAAAAGACTCGTCAGACTCCACTGAGGGAATGGGATGGGGTCTTTGAGCAGGGAAACAAGAAAGCCACCTGGGGATACAGAGCTAGAGAAAGGACATCTTCCTCGTGTGTAGGAAGGGAGGAGTCTGAGGTGTCCAGATTGGGAACTGGGTGCCACTCTTGTCCTGCTGAGGATGCGGCAGAAACTTCCAGAAGCAGGAGGGTGGACTGGTCCTTAGGCTCTGGGTCTGCAGCCTTTGGGGACTTTTCCCACCCTGAGCAGAGTAAGCGGAAGCAGAGAAGCATAATTTAGGAAGACCATAAGGGCGGGGACAAGGGACATCTGAGGAGCAATGTGTGAGGACCAGTGACCAAAACCCCACAGGCACCGCCAGGCTTTAGCTCTGCCGAGACCCGCCGCTTGGCCCAACCAATGCCATGGCGGAACTCCAATAGGTCTGCAGTTAAATTTTCTGTCAGCTTGACAGAGTGAGGGATTGAAGTCAGATATCACACTGAGTTATGGAAAATGAAAAGCATGATGTTTCTTGAACATCTGAATCTGCGTGGCTAGATGTATGCCCGTGAGAGAGGGGCACGCTTGGCGATGGTCTAAAAGAATCCAACCCAAAGCGCCTCACTCAGTGCGTTCGTGTATTTTGACGACTTTCCACCAAAAAAATCCGTCTGTGGCGTACTTGCATCATTAGTATTATGGTTTTCGTCCTCACCTCGTTTTGAATCCCAGTCAGTAAGAAATCCTAGGAAGAAATTCCCAAGAAAGGAAAGGCCCCTTTGTCCCGGCATTTTGCTGTACACAGCTTTTATCCCACGCAGTAACACAAGGTTTCTCAAGGAAGGGAATATAAATTCACTTTTCTTGCAGACAGAACTATATTTTAAATACACCCGGCAAAATAACTCAATAAAGACATTTCACAAAAGCCACTTGCCAAGTGAACATCGTGGCACGCGCACACACCCCCCCATTCCCAGCAAGTCTGACTTGAGAGACCCATCTGCTTGGTACAGCTGATTGCACTTAAGTACACCATGCTTTCAGACTTGGAGACCCATCTCTGCAATGCCTCTCTGGTATCATCAGCTCATTCCAGAGACTAAGAATCCTAAACAGGAGGGAAAGATGGATAGTTTGGCTGCAGAGAGTGATTGCAGAAGTGAGATCGACGGTGTACACATTGCTTTGAGGAAGAAGGGACTGCTTTCCAGCAGCTGCCTTGTTGAGCCTGTGGGTCTCCTTGGGCCATTCTAGCAGGGAGTATTCAATAAAGGCAGGCTCTCAGAGATGACTCAATGGTCCTCCATGTCTCTGATGGGCCCCGGGAGTCTTCCGAGACTCACAGAGACCCATGAGCAATAGTAATGTTGAGTATGAAGAGCCATGATATACTCAGACTCCTAGAGCCCCATCAGCATCAATGAGCCTCCCTCTTGTCCCAATGGCCAACCTCCCTTGGGATCTGTGATAAGTGTTAGCTCTGCAACTGTCCAGGCTCAGGAAACTGCAGGAACCCTAATCCAAGAAGCTCTTGGTGTCTGAGCTGACCTCACTCAAGTCTTAAGGGAAATCTTCCAAGTTGCTCCACAGAACAGGGGATCGGCTGTTGTAAACACCTGGCTGTCCTGGTGATTGCGGGGTTTGCCTCCTTCCCTGTTTTCCACAAACTTTGACCTCATGGGTCTCTGCCCTAAAGTGTAGCCACTATGGCTACCAAGGTGCACCGTCTACTACAGTTTCCAGAACATTCTTGCTCTCCAGTCTGTGTCCCCCACCCCAACAAATCCCTTCCCTGTGCTTAGCTCATTCAATCAAGGAAAGATCGATAGATTCAGTTTCACCAGGGGTGGCTATGTAACTTGGGGGGCTCAGTGCACCACATGCACATGAAAATGTGGGGCCCCCTGCTTGAAAAGTACTAAGAATTTCATACAAATTAAAAATTGTTAAGAATTCCTTTTCTTTTTTAACTTTTTAAAATGTTTATTTATTTTTGAGAGAGAGAGAGAGATAGAGCGTGAGCAGGAGAGGGGCAGAGAGAGAGGGAGACACAGAATCCAAAGCAGGCTCCCATCTCTGAGCTGTCAGCACAGAGCTCAACACGGGGCTCGAACTCACGAACTTCGAGGTCATGACCTGAGGCCATGTTGGGCGTATAACCGACTGAGCCACCCAGGTGCCCCTTGTCAAGAATTTCACGACAGCATCTGCAGAGCCAGATGCCCTTTCTAAGCTCCGTGAGATTGTACATGTCATACTTCCAGTAGGCTGGTCCTGCCTACCCCTTCTACCTAGGGCTTATGGCCAAACCCCACTCAGTAACGGGATGGCAATACTTTCCAAGGGCCTTTCCCAAAAGACAGTGTGCCCTGGACCAGACCAGAGGAGAACCAGCCAGGCCTGCCCACATTGCAAGGGGTCATGAGGTGAACGAGTGGTGCCGTCCTGGAGTCTAAGGGAGAGATAAAGACATTTTTTGGAGGGGATTTTTCAAAGTCATAATGGAAAAAACAATGACTTGGGGAGTTATTTCAGGAGTTTAAAAAGGCAGGAGAGGGAGGGGGATTTTTTAATATCCAGAGGAGAAGCACTGACCTTCCTGAAATTTCTCAACACCCGGGGGGAAGCTTCTTCTTTTTTTTTTTTTTTTTTAATATTTTTATTTATTNCGAAAGTCGGACGCTTAACCGACTAAGCCACCCAGGCGCCCCGGGAAGCTGCTTCTTTATGCTACAGATGAGAAAGTGTTGTTTCAGACAGAAGAGGAAATCTGCTTAAGCTATGCAAGTGGCAAGTCATGAACAAATGAGGTGTTGCTGGAGCTGTGTGTTAAGAAAATCACTTTGAGACAAGTTTTTGAAATCCTCACTAAATTTAAATTTCCCCAGGGAACAAATAATAACAGGAACTACCAATGCCATTAAATTAAACTCTTATATGGGGCGCCTGGGTGGCTGAGTCGTTAAGCGTCCGACTTCAGCTCAGGTCATGATCTCACCGTTCGTGGGTTTGAGCTCCATGGTGGGCTCTGTGCTGACAGCTCGGAGCCTGGAGCCTGCTTCGGATTCTGTGACTCCCTCTCTCTCTGACCCTCCCCTGCTCACACTGTCTCTCTCTCTCTCAAAAATAAATGAAACATTTAAAAATGTTTCAATTAAACTCATATAGATACAGTGCTGAGGACTTTAGTATGTTTTACATTGAAATCTCTCTCAAACCTTTAAAATGCAGGTGCCTTTGCCTTATTTTGCAGTGACGGAAAGGGTAAGAAAATTGCCCACAGCTCGTGTACGTAGCGATGGGCCTGCCGCATTTTAAATCTGGAAATAGCTGTCTCCCAAGACCGTTAACCATGGTGTCCTTCCTGTTTTGTTTACCTGTGAGGCAAACATTTCCAGCACCAGATCCAAACTTGAAAGAAGGTAGCACTGATGCAGATGAGCCTTTTTTAAAAGTGTATTCATTTATTTCTTTTGTTAAGATACATTTTTTAAATTTTTTGTTAATGTTTATTTTATTTTTGAGAGGGAAAGAGAGAGCACAAGTGGAAGATGGGCAGAGAGAGAAAGACCCAGAATCCGAAGCAGGTGCCAATCTCCAAGCTGTCAGCACAGAGCCCAATGTGGGCTCAAACCACCCAAACAGTAAGATCATGACCTGAGTTGAAGTCCAACACTTAACTGACTGAGCCACCCAGGCTCCCCTTTAAGATATATTTTTAGATGTTTTTTAATTTGTTTTGAGACAGAGAGAGAGAGAAGAGAATCCCAAGCAGGCTCAGCACCATCAACACGGAATCAATTTGGGGCTTAATCCCATGAACCGTGAGATCATGACCTGAGCCGAAACCAAGAATTGGATGCTTAACCAACTGAACCACACAGGCGCCCCTCATTTATTTCTGAGAGAGACAGAGCGTGAGTGAGGGAGGGGCAGAGAGAGAGGGAGACACAGAATCTGAAGCAGGTTCCAGGCTCCCAGCTGTCAGCATGGAGCCCAATGCGGGGCTCAAGCTCACCGACCAGAAGATCAGGACCCTTCTGCCTACATCCCAGGAGTGACAAAAATACAGTGTTCCACATGCAAAGAGCTTCTAATTAGCATTTCTGAGAGTCTGGATCTGCTTTTAAAATAGACATCGACAGAATGTAAAATGATGGGAAGGGTTAAGACTTCGTTACGAGAGACAGCTATAAGGAAATCCACGGTAGGAAGACGAGTTGGCCTTGGGTCCAGGAAGTACCACCAACTGGCTGGTGTCACTGGGTCTCAGGCATCTGTTACTTGCATTGGTTAAAATTAGCTTAATTGGAAGAAGTAATTTCTGAAGTCCTAATTAAGCTCAACGATTCTTAGAATTTCTTTTACCTGTGGAAGTCCCACAAAACTGCAATATTGCTTGCTCCTTTTTTTCTTTGTTCATTTATTTGGTTGGTTGCATCCGAAGGCCTCTGGGCTTACCTTCCTTCGGAAACTTCTATGACCGATTCCTAACAGCAAATACAGGTATCTGGAAGTACAGACATACTGGGGAACAAGTGATATCTAATGCATCCTATAGCAGCTCCAAAACTCTAAGGGCCTCTAAGTCTCATTGCTAATCACAAAACCTATATAATGGTGAGGTCAGGCAGCCCCGTCGGCAGGGCCAGGACTCAGAAAAGAGCCAGGGATGCTCTCCTACAAGTGTAGCCCCATGCCGGCCCTCAGACAGCAACATGGCTCCTTGCACCCCTCCTTCTTGCTGGTCTTTTGTTCGTCTCTGGAATTTCTTGGCTCAGTAGTCCCTCCCCAGACCTTTCTTTCCCACTGGCCCTGAGCATACATGAGGTTCTCTATTTCTGACCTCGGGATTCTTTCTTGAGTACAATTTCCACTTGTCCTCCCATATTCATTTGCTTTTGGCCACTCCGAGGAGCGCCCCCCCACCACCCAAACTTGATCCCCCCCAAGATACCACCTGGCATCCGCCCCGGTCCATGACAATAGAGGTGTGGAGTTACCTGACATCAAAAGACTTGGGTCTCATTTCATAACTTTGCATTGTTTCCTCGCAGAAAAGGGGAGACCACAACCCGCCATGTTCGTTTGGTTTAAAGATTAAATCTCTAAGATTTACAACCCAGACTCCAACTCCAGTGACTCAGAATGATGAAGGCAGGCGAGGACCCCAGAATGAGCATATCCGGAAAGTTGCCCTTTACCATGGGTACCGAACAAGGCAGCTGAGATCAGTAACATTCACTCAAACTGGAGATCCGTCATTTTACAGCAAATGAGGTTCACAAAACGAGTTCAATCTGCAATCCTGGGTTTTAAGCAGCAATAACGATTCTCTCGGCTAAAATGTTGGGCCTCTCGAAGGGGAGGGAAGCTTTGTTATTACCAAGCGGGGTATCCCCCAAGAGTTCTGACTCAGATCTGTCGCTGAGCCAAGACATCTGGAAATTTCAAAAATTGAACTTGATCTTTAACAAATATAGACACAAATGTGAAGAACATAAAAATCACTCTTCAGAATGAGCCTTAATGGGCTGCGTTGCCTTTCAGGAACATTTTCTAATGAGCCTTCGGACATGAAGTGATTCCAATTTGTGATGCATTTGAGGCAAAACCAAGAGGAGAAATTACATTTGCTTTTCCCCACTGGGTTGTTAAGGGCCCCAGATAGACAAGCCTCAAACGCTCAATTGTGGCCAATACTCTTTGTGTTCAATCCCCTCATTTTCTGGGGCTGGCAGCGGAAAGGTGCGAGCACAGTGGGGCCCTTCAGACCGGTTCCAGACCAACAATCCAGAGGTGGCCCAGGCGGCAAGAGGGGCCCGTCTGTGCCAGGCACCGTGCTGACCACTGGCTGAAGAAAGAAGAGAAAAGGACCCAGAAATGAAAAAGACTCAGACCTCATGGGCCAGGGGTAAGTGGTACCTCGAGACACCGAACACCCAGGTTTCCATTCTCCCAAGCTCTTTGGAGGATGGGCCTTTGAGAAGTAGGACTCTCCCCTTCGAAGCTTCATTCTCCCTCCTACACCCCTGCACGTGTCCCAACTCTCAATATGTGCCCCCAGGGACTTCCAGAGCTTCTCGGGGATACCTGTTCCCTGACACGTGATGGCCTGCACCCTTGATCCGTGTTTTGCTGATGCACCAAGTTGATGCTAGCGTCTTACACCTTGCCATCCGTTGAACCCAGGGAGACTAGACCCTGAGATTGCCAAACGGGCTTTTCCACAGGTCACCCACATTTGGAGAGAGCCAACATGATATGATATATTATAAAATTATAGAGATAAAATCTCTAAAATGATAGAGATTTTAAAATTCCAGGCAAAGTTTAAGTCTCTTTTTCCTTTACTTCTCCCATCATTTCAACAGCTGGAGTTAGGAGCCCATCGCTGGTCCCAGGACAGCCATGGAGGCCACCCTTAGAGATGGACTGAGCCAAAGAGCCAAGATCAAGGCAAGATAATTCCTCTGGGCATCTTTGTGGGTTCCAGGGGAACACCCCCACCCTCTTTGGAAATCTGAGCTGAGGGCTCGCCTGTAAAACTCCACTATGTAAATGAGATCGGTGCATCTCGGGGCAGACAGGGCTCCAAAGGTCCACAGCTCAGGCACCTCTGGTTTTTCAGAATTTCTCAGGATAGACACATAAGGGCAAGCAGAACTGGGCAAGCAGAACCTGTATTGGACCCCAGCTCTACTCACCCCTCAGTCAAGGGTCCTTGTACAGGTCAGGCCCGTTCAGCTCCAACCTGTGGTCCTTTCACAGAATGGCTGCCCTTCTTCGCTCCTTCCTAAACCCTTTTCTGGGGTTTCCTCCTGCGAAGCCCATTGACAGGATGCCTCTGGCCTCCAAAATGACCTGGGCCTCTGCTCATCAGCAAGCCGTTACCTTCCCCTGGGCATGCCTATCTGCACTTCCCTAAAGAACATCGTCATCCTTGAGCAAACCCATCATGCTGCCTTGTTTCCAGTCTCCTGAGATGCTAATATTCAGGCTCCTGGAAAGAGTGTTATTAATTGTTCAGAACCAATACAGTGCGGTGGTCAAGAACCTTGCTCTGTGCACCCAGGCTGTCTACGTTGTAATTCATGCTCCTTCCTTTCTTAGTCGCATAAGCTTGAGCCAGTTTCTTAAGCATTGGCGCCTTGGTCACCTCCCCTATAAGGTGAAGATTGTAATATTAGCAGTGATCGTAATAACATCACAGCGTGGGGGGGATGATCAACTGGGGTTGCACATGGAAAGCTCTTATAGCAG
>NW_027532208.1:4229156-4231436 GCF_008692635.1 Crocuta crocuta
AGCCATCTGGACTCTGATTTTGTCCCGTCTGTAATAAAGACTGAGAAGTATATCAACACTAGCCCCGAAAGGGTCTCATGAGTTTTAAATGAGATTATGCAGATTTAAGTGCCTGGCATTACATTCAATAAACATCGGTTCTTCTTCCTAGCCCTTTTCCCTAAAACTCAGTTCACATCAGCCTGTGCATAAACTCTTACTGTTCAGTGTGAGTTTGCTGCCTGGCGTCTCCCCTCTGTTCTTCCCTAACACCCTGTGTTCTGCTGATGGCAAATCAATGGGACATTTTTCTTAAACAGCCAGCACTTGGTATTTTACTACCAACCACGAGGGCCCCCGCCTTTTAATTACTCCTGCTGAGCCTAGCACTATATATAACACTAATGTTTCTGGGACTGCCAGCAATTAAAACCAAAAATAAATAACACATTACAAGCTGCAAACCCAGCTCGGCTCGGGTAATGCTACGGATGGATAGAAGCCTTTTGTTTTTAATTGCCCAAGTTCCTCCAGGGGCCGTGGAATGTAAACACCTGACAAACAGCTGTTTGCCAGGAGATGGAGCAGAAGAGGCCTTGACCTCAATCTTGGCCCCTGTTCTCTTTTCCTTGCCCTGGAGAGGCATTCTTCTGCCTCAGTGTTTCATTCTGCAAAAGGGACAAACACGTTTGAGAACAAAGCTGACTGTATGCACACTCATCTATGAACATGGTGTTTTGGGTCAGGCATCAGATCGGAATAAGTTATATTGATTTTTGCTGTTGGTTTAATTTTTTTTTCCTAGCTCGAATTCTGGGGGCAAAAAGGCGATTTTGATGAATAATTGTCTATTTCATCTGTTGAATGTGTGTTTCATATCAGAGATTGTCCATAACCCAGAAGAATGCTTATAAGAACTGAATTGGTAGAGTTCTCTTTGAAGGCCGATGCGTACGATTATTTATATTATTTGTTAAAGGAAGCCCTTACCCTGTACCCACATCCAACGGTTGGCCGAGCCACCAACAGCTGCCTGGGGTAGGAAGCAAGGGGACAGATCTGCCCAGAGGGGCACTGCGTCTCATCCAGCCTCTGTCCCCCCAACCCCATCACACCTCTGAAGGAGTTCTGACTTTGTTCTGCTGCAGATATAATGATCCATGCTGTCCTGACACCGTACATGCATCTGACACGCCTTGCGAAAGCGATCTTAGAGACACCACACCAATAAAAACACTCTTTCACAGGGACAAGAATGATTCTCCCTGTTGGTGCTGCTGGAGGGGTCCTCGATGGTGCCTCTTAGCACCAAAAGCCATGTCCACCCCAGTTCCTCTCTGCCCCAGCTCTGAGCAGCCCCCTCGGCGTGCCTGGGAGAGACCGGGAAGGTGTGTAGTGTCGCCGACAGAGGCGTGGCTCGGCACCTGCTTCGACAGCAGATGGCTGCTTTGTGGTGGGGTCCTCATGTCCTCGGATGGCCCGGTCTGCCAAGAAACGCAGGATGTAAAATTCACCCCTGCACCCCGCCCCCCCCCGCCCCCAGCGCAGAGCCACATGCATTTTCCTTCACCCAAGGCCTGTTGGCGGCTTAGCTGCAGGCAGAAAGCCTCGCTCTTAAAAGCCGCAAATAAGGAGCCTTGACACCAACAGTACTGACCTAATGCTGACTCATGAATGTCATCATTGTTCCGCCTGCTCTGGGCATTAGTCCACGTTCAGCCCCAAGCCAGAATGTCTGCATAGAGAACAAAGCTGATTAGCCCCACAACGGCTTTATTCTAGGCATGTGGCTAATGCAGGTAAACAAGTGCAAGGCCTGGCCCCCCTCTTGGGGGCAAGACGCGATTGGAAGCCTCGAAGGCCTCCCATCACACTGCCCGCTGGTTCCCACCACCCCTAGCTTCGTCTTGACGGTTCCCTTCAAACAGAGCGAGCCCGTAAATGGCCTCTGGCTCCCTGAGAAGTGTCAGCCTGCCTCGTTCATGGGACTCCGGGATTATCCTGTGGTGACTGCCAACAAGTCAAGTGAGAGGTACGGACTCTCTCCTTCAACTCCAGCATCGCCCGCCCTTCCCCGGCACCTGTCAGCGCTCGGGGGACCAACGTCCCCGCCCCGGCGGAGGGCTGGCGGAGAGGGCGGCGGCCGCACTGTCCGCCCCCCAGCTGTCTGGCACAGCCCAGCTGGACGCTCAGGCTCATTGCCTCTCCTTCTCTTTTCACGTCACATCCATCAACATCCCTTTCTCACCCTGTCGGGTTCCTGGCCCCCACCTCCCCACCCCCCAGCCCACCCAGCCCACC
>NW_027532208.1:4231442-4306906 GCF_008692635.1 Crocuta crocuta
TTCTCCTCGCACAAAGGTTTTCTTTCTCACATTGATGGATATCTTGGCACTGCAGCTCCCGTGACCCGCTGGATTGAACACCACCCCCACCGAATTTGAGGGGTGATCATTTTTCTCTTGCAAATACAGAGTGTGACGGCTAAGGCTCCTGACCGCTGCTGGAGGCACTGTTGGACACTCGGGCCTCCCAGAGAAGCAGGAGAATGGGACACATGAGGACAGATGTCCTCCGATGATGGCACGGAAGGTGCAAGCTCAGATGCCTTCAGGGCCAGCGACGGAAGACAGAGCTGGGAAGCAGTGTCAGTGAAAGCCACCTTTTTCAAACGCATTGAGTTGTTGAAGAAGGCAATGGGGAGCACCTGGTCAGGGAAGGAGCCTCACTGGGGTCTCATAATCCTCAGTGAACAGTTCTTTCTCAAATAAGAGAACTTGGAAATAGATAAGGGCCCAGTTGTATCATTCATTCATTCATTCATTCATTCATTCATTCATTCATTCATTCATTCACAAACGCTTACTAAGCTCCTGCTAGGTGCAAGACCTGTGACTTCTGGTTTGTTCCTCTTGGATCCTTTAACTTCTAGCCCCAGAGAGGATCATGGGCTGTCCAGATTGGCCTTTTGCTTTCACTCAGATCACAGAAGTCCAATAAATATCTTTCCTCCATCCAGCCATCAATATTGATCAGACGGCTTTTTTAAATCATCTAATTGCTAATGGTGCGTCTGCTTAGGAACGTCCTTTGTCTGATATCCTTTTAGAGCAGCTGCACGGGAACCTGGGCTATAATTTCCCCAACCCGTCTGTCAACATTTCCGCCCAGCTCTATACCACCGACAGAAACGTACCAGCCACTTACAACCACAGCTGGCTTTCAGCACCTACACTGTAATTCGCCAATTACCGAAGCTTAAAACATCATTCCAGGGTGGACCAGGAATTATGTGAGCCGCACATATAACAGTGATTATACCTGGCCCTTCTGGGTGGATCTCACCTCAGCCACAGGAGTCACTTTGCAAATACTAATTAGCTGTATCCATTCGGGGATGCCTCGTGCGGCATGTGGCGAGCACTGCAAATGGGGCGAGAAGCCCTGAGTCACTCCATCAATTGAACGGGAAGGTCAGTGGCTCAGAGCCCGGCTTTACTCTACACAACGTCCCAGAGAACACAATGAGGTGACCCAGGCAGTTCTGGCAAAAGTTGCAGGAGCCAGGGGGGTAAAGAATGGGGTAATGATGGCCCGAGGGTTCCCCAAATCCAAGGCTAAGAGGAGAAACTGAAACAGTCTCCACGGGAGTTCATGGTTGGCGTAGCGAGAAACGCAGTCGATGTCTGTCTCAACCCGACTGTGCACACCTGGTTTGGGTTTGCCAGACCTCTTGGTGGGCACAGCGGGATGGTGGTTGAACTGACCTCCTACCCCGACCTTTCCCTTCTCCAAGTAAATGTCCTCACGGTTACCCATCTTCCCATACCACACTTTCAATCAGGTAATTATCTGCCAGAAATCTCTAACACCTTCTAACCGTACCACCACCATTATCTTTTATAAGGGGTGGGGCAATGTTAAATCTGCTGCCTGCTTTTGTAATAAAGTTTTATTGGCATACAGCCTTTGTCACTCATTTGCAGAGAGTCTAAGCCTCCTTTGGTTTCAGCAACCAAGCTGAGCGGCTCCGGCAGATTTCACTTGGTTTTCAAGGCATAAAGTACAATCTGGCCCTTGAGAGAAAAAGTTTACCCATCTATGATCTAAGGCAGCGCTTTCAATAGCTTTCCTCTAAGGCACTTTGAGATGAAAAGGGTATTCATTGGCTTCTTACAAGTACGAAAAGATTTCAAAGTTTTCTGGTTTATCTTAACATCACATGACTTTTCCGCTACAATGTATCCGTGTCTTCGTATGAAAAAATCACAGCTATTTTGTTTGTCCCAAATCTACAATACAATTAACAACCCAAGAAAATGAACAAGGATTATTTTGTGTTCCAAGATGAGATGGTGGACTTGTGGGTTCAGTTCTAAACCTTGCAGGCTAGTATGAAGGGTCCACGTGGGGACTTCCTAGAAGCTGAATGGATGTTGATTTCCTATCAGGACCCAGTCAGGAAAACAGAAGCCATTACAGGTCATCTGAAAAGAGGAAATTTTATAGAGAGGGGATTGATGATGAAGGGGACAAAAGAACTAAGACATCAGAGAAGGAAGAGTAAGATAACTAAGGTATTGGCACAACAGAAAGCTGGCACCCACCCCCACCACCCCCACCCAAGGCTGGAGACAAAGAGAGGAGGGGGGGCTGCTAGAATCCAGGAGCTGAGCTCCATCCCACAGAAATGTGAACCATAGTGGGTCTGAGCTGGGCTGATGGAGGAACAATTGAAGCTACCAGGGTGCTCCTTCCTCTGCCCTTTAATCTCCCACGGGCATCCCCTACTGGCAGAGCCCGGCTGGCAGCCAGGTGCAAAGGAGCCTGGGACTGTAGTTTTGTTGCACATTACAGAGAAAGAGCTGGTGATGGTTCTGAGATTCAGTAAGTGAATGACTGGCACAGATGGCCACGAGGGGATGTTGCTGCCACTAGAAAGTCCATCCAGGTGGCCACCAAGAGGCCAAAGAGAGTGGCAGAGCCCAGTGGCTTCATTACAGTGCAGGATCTGGTCCTCAGTGCGACCACCCAGAGTCAATCTCTGACCCCAAATTACTGACACGTGAGAACGTTCACTTGGACAAAGCTCATCCAAAAAGGTGATGCATGAACATGAACAGAGTTACTATCTAGCTGATGAGACAAGTGAGAGGCCCGAATGTGATGCTCCTTGAGGAAAACCGCAAGGAAATTCAAATCATCTGCAGACTCTCTGGAGCAGGGAGGGAGAACCAGGGACACCAGTTTTATGATCGCCATGTTTCCACGCAGTAGGTCCCCATAGGTCCCATGGCAAGGCTGGGCACGGCATCAAAAACAGACCCACCTCATCTTTGGGTCAAGGCCCCTCCCCACAGAACCGTATCTCCCGGAGCACAGCGGCCATTTGCTCAGAGTCTTTATCCGTCATGCTTTCCTGGTTGGCTAATGGGAAACTCTTGATTTAGAGAGGCGAACACAATCAATCATGTCTTAATCTGGCCTGGGAGACATTCTGCCTCTTTCAGAAGACACATCTCTGCTTTACCGTCTCCATGTTACTTGTATGACGTAGTAGCCGCCAGAGGCAGCCACGTGCAGAAGGCTGGCCTGCTAGGAAGCGGTGATGGAACGAGATGAGCTAGCCAAAGCCTCTCACAGGCCACATAGGCTCTCTCTACACTGCCTTCCTGGGTTTCTCTGGTCCTGGGTCGCAGAAGAGAGCTCACAGTATGCTGACCACTTCCTGAACTTCCCCTCAAGGAATGCCCCTTCCCAAGCTCCCTCCAGTGCTCAAGGTTCAACATGGTGCCCCTCTTTCTTGGGTCTGTCCTGATCCCCCGAGTCAACCTCACACAACTGCCCCTCCTCCAAGGCCATTGCAGATCTTGTTTGATTCTTTTATTTAATGTAAAAAAACTCTACTTTTATTATGGCCTTAAATCTTGCTTGATTTCCAAAATTACATAGCAAGGGGCAGAAACCATATCTTCCTTACCTGTATCCCCAACAGTGGTTGGTATACAGTAAGAGCCTAATCATCTGAATGAACAATTCAGACAAAAGATCTAGTATCTCTCTTCACACTTTCTCCTAAGCCATCCTATCCTTAGGTAGTTTTAATTTTTAGAATGTTCTTCCTTCTCCTTTAACCTAAAATCTTATCATTTCATCCATTTGCCTTAGATCTTCCTCTCAACTTACATGGATATTTGATTTTTTTATAAACTTTTTAGACAGAGAGAGAGAGAGAGGGGGAGAATGCACATGTGCATGCAAGCAGGAGATGGGCAGAAGGAGAAGGAGAGAGAGAGAATCTCAGGCAGGCTGTGTACCCAGCACCCAGCCCGATGAGGGCTTGATCTCACAACCTTGAGATCATGACCTGAGCTGAAATCAAGAGTTGGACGCTTCACCAACTGAGCCACCCAGGCGAACCATAGATATTTGAATAGAGGTAGTAGGTAGTAGGTTGAGCTTGGGGCTCCTTTTCTCTCCGTCTTTCCTTCTACAGGCTGGGCTGTCTGTAATGGCTATCACACTGACTATGTTCAAGGAGTGTCCATTCCGAAAACCCACCTCCACACCTACTGGACTTTCCAGTAAATCATGCCTGGCATTGAACATGACTCCTAGGTAGTCACACATGTTCGATCACTGTCATGTGCTCTTGCAAATCATTTTAGATAATTGCATTCTCCCATGGCCCCCACACCCACATGAGGTTTTCAGCCTGCTATACCAAGGTGGGCTACCAGACCACTTTTTTCCAGACCAGCTATCCATCGTTGTGTTGCTGGGCTCAAGCTACAGATGCTAGAGCCCCTCTGTTGGGGATCGGGCTGTCTGTGTCCAACCTTCCTCTCAGTTGCCACAGAGGTCTTGGTTAAGACTCAAGGTGCATGGGTATGAATGTGTTCAATCTTACAGCGTTCTTCTACAGTACAAACTTGAGACAATCCATCACAGAGAGAGAGAATGGAATAGAGAGAAAGAGAGAGAGACGAGTATCTCTCAGGCATGAGAGATACCCCCAGTTGTCTGCATGCCTGGTGCCAACAGCTCATCTACACCACCCTAGCTCTCAACAGACAACTGCAATGGCCTGCCTCCAAGTTCTTCTCCACATGGTGTCCACCAGGAGCTTTGGAATGCAAATCTGATCCTAACACTCCTCCTGAAAACATTCCAATGGCTCCCCCTTTGTTCTTGGGACAAAGACCAAAATTCCTAACATGGTGTTTGGGGTCTTCCACAGATACTTTAGAAACCACTTCAGTGCCGCCCCCCNCCCCACCCCCACCCCACTCCCCGGACTAGATCAAGCAAATCCGTCTATTACACAGTCTCAGAGCCCCCTATTCCATGCCGATAGTCGTGTAATTTTCCATGCATGTCTGTGAATCTGATGTAGGTCTGGCTTCCCTCTGTGCCTGCTCATCAGAGCCTCCAGCATCAGGCACAGGCCCTTGCATATGGAAAGTCCTCAATAAGTATTTGCAAACACAGAAAGAAGGGTGGTGTCTACCCACGTAAGAATCACTGTGCTTGCAAAGGGGCCCTTCTAGTGGAGAAGGTAGTGTGCCCAGTTTCCGGATCCTGTTAGGGACTTCCACCCACACCATGCCACTCCCGGGGCCTCGCATTCTGCATGGTGGACTCCCCCTGCTCGTTACACCTGGAAACTGACCTTAGCCTGCTTCAGCCATCTCTCTGCACCCTGTCAGGTGAGTGCCCCATCTGCACCCCCAATGACTCCCGGGAACCCAAAGGGTTTAAGCAGCCCATGACACCAGAGCTGCAGGTGGGGCAAAGCTAGAGTCTGTGTCTTTCTAGGTCAAAATCCAGTGCTCTGTCCACCACACACACTCCCTCCTCGTCTGCAGCTCCGAAACATCTGCCCCAGGGTCTATCTAGAGAGACAAAAATGACCCTTCCTAAGGCCTCGCCCACCAGAGAGCCCCCACTTTATTTCCATTTGCAAGTCCTGCTCTAAATGTATTCCAGAGCGTGCCTTTTCTCCCTCATCGCCAGCCAAGGCTTGCCTGGCATGTGCCCTAATTTCTCTCTGCCTCAAAGAAGCCCCCTGACCAAAAGGGGCTGGTTCTCCCATTCAAAGGCACACAACCTCCCTGCCTCCGCACATGACATGACATGTGCATAAAGCCTGAATTGAGCCGCTCGGGAGCAGGTGATGCTTTCCGAAAGCCCCTTGCTCCGTTCCCGTCCATCAGCCTCGCTGGGGACCATCTGCCCCCACGCCTCTGTTTCCGCACAGCCGGCCTCAGAGGCAGCGCAGGGAGGCAGGAACTGGGCCAGCTGCCTGACGACTTTAATGTTAAAATGTGTTGAACATTCACAGGCCACAGAACTCCGCTAAGTGAACCAAATGGGCCTCCCTAAAGCCATATGCTCACTCCATCACATCCCAGCTGCAGCCTCCTGCAAACGGGAACAGACTTGCTGGGGAAGCTTTGGGTTGGTTTTTTTTTTTTTTCTCCCCTTCCTGTTGAACTGCTAATACCAGATGCGGATGTCACAATCCAAGAACTGACAGAGAAAAGTCAGCAGCAAGCACAGCATCCCGGGAGAGCAAGGACTTACCCCTCTAAACAGACCCTTTTTAGAGGCATCTTTAGACGGTGGCATCCCCCACGCCTGTTTAAAGGGCGAGACCACTATTGAGCGGCCAGGTGCTGTGGCAGAGACCACAAAACACTATTCCTCGTGCTCTGGGGCGCACAGCTGGACCACATCTGTCAGCCTCCATCAGGGTAAAGTGTGGTCAGTGACTGAGTTTTGGGCCAGGGCAACGGATTACGTGCCACCTCCATAAAAATGGGAACATCCTTGATCTAGGTTGACCGACTGCCCCAAATCGGCCCAGCATGTCCTGATGTTAGCAGTGGGTTCTGGGAAATCTGTCAGTTCCTGGCAGACCGGAGTGGTTCGTCATCTTCACGACTCCCACGGTCACCTGCCGGCTGTACACGGAGCCTTGGGGCCCCAGATTCATGGTTCTCAGACTTCCTGCTGCATCATGTAGAGGGCTGGTGAGTCACAGACTGCTAGGCTCCAGGCCTTTGCTTGCCGATTCCATAGGTCTGGGCTGGGGCTCAGGAATTTACATTTCTTTTTTTTTTTTTTTATGTTTATTTATTTTGAGAGAGAGAGAGACAGACAGACAGAGCACAATCAGGGGAGGGACAGAGACAGAGAGGGAGATGCAGAATCCGAAGCAGGCTCCAGGCTCTTCTGAGCTGTCAGCACAGAGCCCGACGTGGGGCTCGAACCCATGAAGGGTGAGATCGTGACCTGAGCTGAAGTCATACACTTAACTGACTGAGCCACCCAGGCACCACAACAAAAATCCATTGCAATCTCAGTATTGACTACACAGCTTCTGACAGAGGCCAACCCAGGCTGGGTCAGAGATACTGCATTGTCAATGCTATTATTACCACAAAAACAACGGTGACAATCGTGGCTGCACCTGATACCACAATTACTCCTCCTGGTTGGCATTTATAGACCACTCTCTGCATACCTGGTGCTGTGAATAGCACTTAAAATTTTGTCCTCACAGCAACCTTAGGATAGAGGCACTATTGTCACCATAGCCTTGCATTTGTGGAAACTGAGGCACAGCGAAAGAGAAGGAAGATGTGCAACATCGCAAAACTAGAACCAGGAGCTGAAACCAGACAGCCCAGCTCCAGTGTTTCACGGGCATAATTTTTGCTCCATCCTGTCTCCTCCAGGGACCAGAACAAAACAAATAACCCAAAGAGAAGCATCCAGACATTATTGTTATTGTAGACAATTATCACCAATATCCTTGTCTCCTTTCCAAGTCTTTTTAAAAAAATTTTGTTTAATGTTTATTTATTTTTGAGAGAGAGAGAGCCCATGCGTGAGCAAGAGAAAGGCAGAGAGAGAGGATAGAGGATTTGAAGCAGCCTCCATGTTGACAGCAGAGAGTGAGATGTGGGGCTCAAACTCACAGAACCAAAAGATCATGTCAGACGCTTAACCAACTGAGTCACCCATGCACCCTTCTCCTTTCCACATCTTAAACTTCTGGTATTCACCAAGGCTTTGGCTGTTTCTACAGAAAATATCAGACCACAGGAGATAAGGACATGAAATAGTTCACCGAAATATTATTCTGAGCATTCACTCACTCATTGTTCAACAATTGTTACGGAGAAGGGGTCCCATTCTGCATATATATATTAAGCTTATTTATTTATTTTGAGAGACACAGAGACAGTGTGAATGGGGGGTGTCAGAGGGAGGGAGAGAGAGAATCCCAGGCAGGCTCCAAGCAGACAGAGCCCGATGCGGGGCTGGAACTCATGAAACCTCATGGCCATGACCTGAGCTGAAACCAAGAGTCAGATGCTTAACCGACTGAGCCACCCAGGCGCCCCACCATTCTGCAAATATTTTGAAGGCAGAGAATATACAGAGGGATTTGATCTGGAGTATGAGAGAAAGAGAGAATTCAAGGGTGGTCCGGAGCATGCAATGTTCCTCGTTGCTGTGGGAAGCACAATGAGCAAAGTAGAGAAAAAGAAGGATGTGAAGCTGGATGAAAAGTACATACAGAGCCTGAGGAAACCTGGACACAAGAAGTTTTTCACTCTGAGGGCAATGGGGAGCCACTGAGGAGCCTAGAGCAGAAGAGTGCTCATCTGAACAGGAGTCTGAGTTCGGGGGAACCAGTAGAAGTGCGTATACCACAATGGAAACGTAACGGGGCCTGAACTAAGGTAAGTACGGCAGGACTGGATAGGAGGGGAGACCCCGGTCAGTGACAGGTCGGTGCGCTGGTGGAAATCCTCGGATGCCTGAATGTAGAGGGTGAGGGAGGAGTTCAGATGTGGGTCTCAGGTCTCTGGCTTGGTAGCCCTGGCAGTGACTGCCCATCGCCAACCTACCAACCCTTCGTCATGGTCTCTTCCATCATGTCCATCAGAAACCCAGCTCCTGGCAGCTCGGAGCCTGGAACCTGCTTCCAATTCTGTGTCTCCCTCTCCCTCTGCCCTGCTCATGCTCTGTCTCTCTCTGTCTCAAAAGTAAATAAACTATAAAAAATTTTAAAAAAAGAGAAAGAAACCCAGATTCTTTGTGTTCATCTGCAAAGAAAAAAAATACATTTCCAGATTTCCTTACAGAGAAAGGTAACCCTGGGGCACCATACAGCCAGCTTACAAGATGTGAAGTGTTGAATGGAACTTTCTGGAAGGCACCTTCCAGGGGCTTGCTCAGCTGGAACACAGCACCTTGTCTCACCCTTCTTTCTTCCTACTTGGAACATGGCTGGGAAAGTAGGTCAGGAAGGGACGCAGAGGGACTGTATCAAAATCCCGCAGAGGGGGTCATATACGTAAGACATACTTGGTGCAACCGCGGTGTGAGTCCTGGGTAGCTGAAGTGATCCCTGAACAAGCAGAAGGTTGTGGGCAGAGTGGACAGCATAATTTTCATAACACAAAGGACCAGTATATCTGGTCCAGTGTACAACACTGTGTATTATTATTAATTATTATTATTTGGCTTTGGCTTTTTACCAACCATTTGCCACAGGATAGAACCCCAGAACCCAAGAATTTAAGGCTTGGCAGTTTTTACTTTTAAATCTCTTCTTGTCTGCCTCTGGGAACCTGATACAAGAGTCCAGGATGAAAATTCTCTCTGTGTGCAGCCTAGACCCTGTTTCTAGATTCTGCCTTCATCTACCCCCAGATTGTGTCAAGGGCTTTTTGTTTGTTCGTTGGTTGGTTGGTTTTTTGAGAGAGAGAGAGAGAGAGAGAGAAAGGAAGGGGCAGAGAGAGAGGGAGATAGAGAATCCCAACCAGGCTCCACACTGTCAACCCAGAGCCCAACGCAGGGCTCGAACTCACTGACCATGAGATCATAACCTGAGCTGAAGCCAAGAGTCTGACTTGTAACTGACTGAGCCACCCAGGCACCCTGCGCAGAGCAGTCTTAACTCATGCCCATACATCGGTTTATGTTATTTAGCATTTTTCTCTACATTTAATCACAGATGACCCTTCAAGGAATATCTGTGGGCATATTTCTATCAGGCAGTGTTCTCGAAAGGGAAACGATGTTTTGCTCTTGGCCTCAATGGAATGAAGTTGGAATACGTTCGCCCCCACGGAACCCAGGGGAAATGTGACATTCCTCAGTCTGGGAGGAGGGGAGTGGGGTTGGTGGGGAGACTCACAGTAACCCAACTTACAGGCCTGATGTCTAAAACCACATGTAGCAGTTTCCCAATGTATAGTGAGAAAATGGATAGCTGCCGTGTAAAAAAACAAGAACAAAAAAAAGAGTGTTGGCGAAGCATATAATTAGAATGAGGATTTGTTTGCTGGACTGATGTTTGAGAGCCACGGAATCAAGCAGAGTTAACCTTAACAATGGGACGCTGTTGGAGCTGGTTAGCCACAGATTTCACGTCCATTCTCTGCGGGTGGTGCCTGTGCCCCCAGCACCTGAAGTACTTAAAGACCTTTGCTAAGGGCCCCTCCCCCGGATGGCACCTATATTTCCTGCAGGGGCCCTCCTGATTGCCAAGGTCTTTCTTTGAATACGTGGGTAGCTGTAATAAGGTGGCGGTCTATCCTTCCTGCCTCTTTAAAGTGACTTTGCCGTGTGCTGCTCTGATCTATTATGTATCCATATTAAAGTTTAACTTTCAGAAGGCATCCTTATTTCCCTCATTGCTCAGTTCTTAAGCAATGACTCACTTTAGACCCCGAGGACTGACAAGAACAATGAAAGCAGACTGATTTCTGCCTGTGGCATAGGAACGTTTCTCTTAACTTCTTAGTCTAATGTTATGGTTAGTACCAGCGAGACTTTAAAATCTGGGCCGCGGGGAAAATTTTTCAGGGAGGCCCCACGTCGCCCTTCTGCTCAGAAAGGGAGCCGCAATTTCCCTAGAAAAGGGTTTTCGATTCAGGGTCGCTCCAGAATTCCAAGGCCAGCTGGGCATAATCATGCCTCGGCCGGCAGGGGCCAGGGCACGGCTTCATTCACACGAATCTTCCGGGGCAGGGGAGGAGGACAATCCTCCTAGCTGTTGTCCCCTCCCTCCCGGGGTTCAAGCCCTCTCTCTTCTCCCTAGCAGCCCAGATCAATCAGACCGTACTTGGACGGCTAGATGGTGAGCCCACACATCCAAAGGGTTTTCTGGCTCCAGAGCTGGGCTCCAAACACATTACCGAGGAGACAGTCCATTTCTCTGGCGCTGGCATGACAGAAACAGCACACAAGTCACCACATGCAAAAATATGTCATTCCAAGAGGCAATTTGCACGGACAGCCTGAGGACCGAAAGCAATGGCAGGAGAGGTGTCTATGGGCTGCTTCCTCCCTCTGATCAGTACCCGTCTCCAAACAAATAGAGCCAAGCCTGTCATTAGAGACTCCGTCCCCGCTGTCCCAGCCGGGGGTGCCGAGAAGATTAGAGGGGACACGCTGCTGCTCGCTGCCAGCGGGCCTTGTGCTGCGTTCTCTGAGCCTCAGCTGTGAAACGAGATGGCTGAATTGGTTGGGATCTAAAGGCCTTTCCAAGTCCCGTGTTCTATTTTAACTGATGCTTTATTGATTACAAACTCACAGCTAGCTCTTCGGGCGCACAGGGATCAATTCACTTCATAATGGAAAAACAAAGCGGCAGAAATTCATTTGGCACGTGTTTATAAGCACCTTCCACACACACGCGTCCACCACGAGGCCCTCAGTTACCATGGAGGCACTGCTCTGATTCTGCCTTGGTGGCTGTTTGATGCCCTTGGAATAAGAAGTCATTAAAGTTGTAAGGTTGGGGCATCTGGGTGGCTCAGCTGGTTGAGGGCCCGACTTCGGCTCAGGGCATGATCTCGCGGTTCGTGAGTTCGAGCCCCGCGTCGGGCTCCGTGCTGACAGCTCAGAGCCCGGAGCCTGCTTTGGATTCTGTGTCTCCCTCTCTCTCTCTGTTCTTCCCCCACTCATACCATCTCTCTCTCTCTCTCTCTCTCTTTCTCTCAAAAATAAATTTAAAAAAAGTTTTAAGTTGTAAGCTTTTTATGATTTTATTTAGTTTTTCTGTGATCTGTTTGTGCCAGTCCGTCTTGCTCTACACTTGAACTTACCAGCCCCTCCAGGGCTGTCCTCAGACTCAGGGAGATGGTGGGGTCAAGGAGGGGGACCAGGAGCTGAGTGGGAGTCAAGAACAGGAAAAATGGCGGGGGGGAGTGGTGATAGTGGTCTGTGATGGATGGAGTTAACGAGGGCCCAGCTTCACTGTGGGATAAGAGTTCAAGTCCAGGCTTTGCCACTTACCAGTCTTGTGTCTTTGAGCCCTGCTTCCCATCCGTAAGGCGATTATAAGCCCAATGCAAGAGCAGGAGAAATAAATGTGAGGTGCTCAGCACAGCGCTTAGAACAGGATAAATACTCAGTTGAGGTAAAGCAATGATGATCATCAGGGACGTTATGTGTGCTTTAGAAATTTCACTATTATTAGGGATGGTGATGCCCAATTACTAGAGGATACGACAAGAGCCACACACATCTGCGTCAAGTCAGCTACCTCAGAGGGGCCTCCTTTATATAAAACGCTATCCGTGCTTTCCCAGAGCTGGAGACAGTAACTGTGCATGACCAGAGAGACTAGGAAAATATCAGTGCAAGGTGAAGATCCCCAAACTGATGTTCAGAAGAGGCAACAGGTGCTTGCTTTCACTCTGGAGGTATCACGGAAGGCTCTATGGAGGTAGTGACGTCCAAAGCCAGGTCACTGCAGTAATCGGGGCAGGGTATCCAGGCTTAAGAATAGTGTGAGTATAGACAGGAAGTTGGACACCTCAGCACATGTCTGAGGCAGTAAGGAAGGACCCACATTATGAACCGTGTCTGCTGTCCTGACCCCCAGCCCTGGGAAGGGATGGAAAGGGAGAAAGGGGGCCCAGTGCTGCCTTTTATGATATGAGTTTCTCTGTGTCACCTGTAAGGATGGGGACTCAAACACCATGGTGTAGCAGATAAGCCTCTGGTAGATTTAAATCTTGGATGTGCCCTTTACCAGCTGTGTGACCTTAGGGAAATTATTTAACCTCTTGTGCCTCAGTTTCCTCAGCTGCAAAATGATAATGCAAAACTGATAGCATTGGCTTTAAATGACACAATGCAAGTGTAGCCCGTGGCATGCACTCACTAAATGTGAGCCACCATCACCACATACGATGATAGAATAATATAATATAACCTAGTAGCATGTAATAATATCACAAAAACCCCCCAGGCTAGAAATGCACAAGATACAATATTGGGTGTTTTGCTATCAGTTGTCACAGGGGATATCTTGTGCACTGCTATCATTTCTCTGAATGCTGCTCACCACCCCACCAGGAACTTCTAACGCCAATACCGGGCCATTAGAATACACTGGAAGGTTAAGATCTAACTGAAAATCACACCAGATTTTCTTTTCAGTGACAAGAGAAACCAGCATTGTAAAGAATAATGTTGCCGAAAATAAGGTCAGCCTCTTGCTGGTCGACTCTACAGAAACCACGATGATGATAACAACTGATGTTTATTGAGCATTTATTATGTGTAAACTTCAAATACATTCCTTCCTTCCATGGGTTCATCCCCCACCCCGGTCAGGTTCATTTTATTGTTATGTGAATTTCAGAAAAGAAAAAGGAAGGGTTTCTCCAATAGGACTTGTGGCATCCTATGTGGGCTGGCCCAACATGCAATAGAAGCTCATTTCTCAAGGCCAAGAGGCTTCCGGGAGTATCCATCCTGACTTTTGCTTCAAACTATAGATATGCCATGTGTGGGAATGGCTGCCTGTCCTAATACCGTCAATGCCAACAGGAACCACTGAGAGGCTGGGCATCTCCCTGGACTGATGCCTGTCCAGCAGGTGCTGCTACCCGATTAGATACTCTGGGATACCCCTTTCCCTGAAAAAAAAATAAAACCAGAAGGATCTTCTGAAGGATAGGATCAGATGGTCTTTCTCAATAAGTGAGAGGCTACAGGGTTATCATCTCAGATGGCAATAAGCATCCGATGGCCCATGAAGGACCATGTTGAGAAGCATCCTCACGGGGCTCCCAGGGGAAGGCTCCTGTTGACAGACACATGGAGGGCTCAGATTCCCCAGGGCCGCGGCTCTATCACTTGTTTTTTTTCAACATATCCTGTATGGGTTGAAGTTTCCTTTCCAGAGAAAGACAGACACAGACACAGAAAGGAATGATGGGCTGGCAATTTGTCAAGAAAAGACTGTGGTCTGGAAAAAATAAGAGGCTATCTGTTTATTTATCCATCTCTCCTCCAGACTTCCTAAAAAAATACTACTTCTATCACTTCCGTACTTAAAATTTGCAGTTACTTATCATCTGTAAGACAAGCTTAAATTGAAGGGCCTTGAAAATTTAGTCCTAGGGGCGCCTGGGTGGCTCAGTCTGTGAAGCATCTGACTTTGGCTCAGGTCATGATCTCACAGTTCATGAATTTGAGCCCCACCTCCGGATGTCTGCTGTCAGTGCAGAGCCAGCTTTGGATCCTGTGTCTCCCTCTCTCTCTGCCCCTCCCCTACTTGCTCTCTCTCTGAAAAATAAATAAGCACTTAAAAAAAGTGAGCCCTAAACTATATATTCAAACACATTTCCAGTGTCCCCTTTGGAAATTCCTGCTCCAGCCAAACTGGTCCGCTTAGGGCTCACCATCCTTCACGCTTGGTGTATGGGCCTCTTCCTCCTGTCTGGGCTGCCCTTACCTTCCTGGCTCCTCCTCTTCCTTCGGGGCTGTGCTTGGGCTCGTCCCCTTCCTTGGGAATACGTTGCCATGTGCTGCCCTGGGATCAGCCATGGACATGCTGCCCTTTCACTGCTGGCTGATATTTTACACATTTATGAAAAGTTGACATTAAATTATTTTATTGAACATCTGCTAAGGGCAAGATACTCTATGCTCTCTCTACCTAGCAGAGAGCCGAAGGCCTTCAAAGGAGTCCATAACATGATTGCCAAACTCAGCCACTAACCACGAAATTGATGTTCTGTAGGTGCAGGAGCGATATGTACCCGGGCAGAGGTCACCCCTCCTACAAGGCCCCAAACTCCTACTAGTCAACTTGATGAGGTGCTGGACAGAGCCCACAGTGTGTCCGAAGGCCACCGTAGAATCGTCCTGAGTCTAGTCTCTCTGTGGAGACCGTTTTTGGTTTTGTTTAGAAATCGTCCACTTGGAAAGCCCAGGCACAATTCCCCCAAGGGGCCGGGGTCCAGAGTGGTTCTATCCATATGAGAAGAGAAGGGTCAGGAAGATGGAACAGGACATCTAGAATCAGGTGGCCAGAGGAGCTGTGTGAGGCGCCCTCCTGGAAGGGAACGAGGGAGGGGCTGAGGCAAGCTGTCCCCCTTCCCCCGTTTCATAAACTGGCCTGGGCTGGAACAATCGGCCATTTGAAGTTCAAGGCAGCAGGGTCCTAAATACAGTAGCTGGTGAGAGTCAGCACTGTCCATCCTCTACCCTCCGGGGCCTCCCACCAAGGCCAGCTGCCTCTGAGTGTGATGACGGGTCCCCACAGCCAACAGAGACTTGCAGTCCTTTCCTTCCCAGAGCCTGAGATCCAAGTACAAGGATTCCCGCTGAAGTCCCAGCAGTGCTGGTCCCTTCCTTTCATGGACAGCAGGCAACATCCAACTAGAAAAGGAAATACATGCCCTGCCTACCCAGAGGCCTTCAGTCCGGGACGCGCAGTGGTCAGCATGAGGCACTTTGTAGCCGCGATTTAGGAAATGAGCTGCAGGTCCTCCCAGGGTCTTCACAGATCAATTTCAACATGGTGAACTTGGAAAAGTGAGTTCGTGGCAGCCTTCAGAATCACTTTCCTATAGGATTCAGGGATCTTGCTCCCCAATACACACGGAGATGTCCCTCACGACTCTCCTAAGCACATGCCTATAAGAACCCAGAGATGGGGGCGCCTGGATGGCTCAGTCGGTTAAGAGTCTGACTCTAGCTCAGGTCGTGATCTCGCAGTGCATGGGTTCAAGCCCCATGTCAGCCTCTGCGCTGACAACGTGGAGCCTGCTTGAGATTCTCTCTCTCTCTCTCTCTCTCTTTGCCCCTCCTCCACTCATGCCTTCTCTCTCCCTCTAAAATAAGTAAATAAACTTAAAAAAAAAAAAAAAGCAGCCAGAGATGGACCCAATTGACACCACCACCCCCCCACCCAAGAATGAGGACAGACAATACAGTCTTGTGGTTATGGCACTATCTGCTGTGTGACTTCGGACAAGTTACTTTACTTCTCTGCATTTTTCCATCAATAAAATAGTAATGATAATAAGAGTACCCGATTCATAAGTTTGTTGTAAAGATTAGATTAGGGGCACCTGAAAGGCTCAGTCAGTTGTCTGACTCTTGGTTTTCGCTCAGGTCATGATCCCAGGGTTGTGTGATTAAGCCCCACACTGAGCCCCTCCATCTGGCTTCAGATACTCTCTCTTTCTGCCCTTCTCTCCCACTCATACGCACTCTCTCTCTCTCAAATAAAAATAAAAAATAAATAAAAATGAAAATCAAAATTAAATCTATGTAAAATTCTTATGTCATAAGTGACAGAAGACTTTAGGTACTACTGTTTGTTTGTTTGTTTGTTTGTTTTAAGTGGCAATACTTGTCGAAAGAAGTGAGTTTTCTAGAGCTGAGTTTCACACATGGAAGCATTGGAGTGGGTGACGGTATCAGGCAAATGCCGATCTCCATTCCTACCGTGTGGAAATCCGCCCACCAGGGCGCTGCACAGGACTGGCCTTACCCCCACGTTTAACTCTGTCCGCTTTGTAACCCAGCCTGCCTTCTTCATGCTTGCTGTTCTCTGCGGTCATATGATACTGTCATTCCTTTCCTCTGTATAAATATTGTTTCTGTTTTCTGTATTTACTCCTCACATTGATGCATTATACCACAAGCTGAACATATGTCTTCATTCTGAAGGAGTAATACATCTCTCTTTCTCCCCACCCACTCCCCCCTTTTTCTTTTGCTGTAATTTAATAATTTGGTTTTCTATACAGAACAATTCAAGTTTCTATTCCTGAGGGAAGGTGGGGCGGGGGGGAGAAGAACAAGCAAATGGCACCACCACCTCAGTATGGAAAGAGAATAAACATTTTGTTGTTGTTGTTTAATTTTTTTAACATTCATTTATTATTGAGAGACGAAAGAGAAAGAGTGTGAGCAGGGGAGGGGCAGAGAGAGGGGGAGACACAGAATCTGAAGCAGGCTCCAGGCTCCGAGCTGTCAGCAGAGTCCGACGCAGGGCTTGAACTCACAAACCCTGAGATCATGACCTGAGCTGAAGTCAGACGCCCAACCGACTGAGCCACCCAGGCGCCCCCCCAATATTTTGTTTGAGACACGCAGTTTGAGGCAGAAGAGACAGGGTGGGGGTGGGGAGACTACAGATTCCCGGGAGGGATTATCCTCTCAGACAACAGGGTGTGCGGGTGTGAAACAGCCGGGTCTTTCACACCATGCAGATCCTTTGCAACTATTATTGGCAGAGGCTGGTTGGGGCCAGAAGACAGTTAACAGGTCTGAACAGGGTGCTTGCTGAAACCCAGCCAAGAGTCTTCTTTTCCAGATGCTCCTAGAAGCTGGCAGAGAGATCCTTCCGGAACCCCTATCGGAAGCGGATGACCCCCAAGGGAAACAGGGACACCGGCACACAGGGATCCAGCAGGCGATCATCACTCTGCTGACCGAAAGAGGAAGTGCATCTTAATGTTCCTCCACTTGTGGTTACTGGAGTAGGATTGCGGTGTGATCCAGCCAAGTTCACGTGGGCTGGGCAGATCACCTCTCGGAACCTCCACTCTCTCAAGTATAAAACTGAAAGTGCAATGAATGTCCTGTGCCTCCTGGCAGTGCGGTGGGGAGGCCAGGAAAGTCAGGGCCATGTATCAAAGCGTCAGCACGAGCCCTGGCAAAGAACACACACTTAGTATATGTTAGCTATTGTTTTATAGCTGTTTTGTAGAAGAAAACTTGTTTCCCGTCCCAATTCACTGCCGGCTACCGAAACAACAATCTGGAAAACTCTGTCGTTCCCATGAATCGACTGTGGCTGACCCCATGTGAGACGAGCTACACCCAAGCTTATTTTGAACCACGTTTTGCTCACATTTGGGCCACAAGGGAGGCTGCTTGAAGGCCATGCCCTTCAGAGTCTTGGAAGCCCCACTGTCAGACCAAAAGGTTCTATCAGGACCTGCTTTGAATCTCAACTCTTTTTTTTCTTTAATGTTTTATTTATTTTTGAGAGTGTGCAAGCAGGGGAGGGGCAGAGAGAGGGGGAGACAGGATCTGAAGCAGGCTCTGAGCTGACAGCAGCAAGCCTGACGTGGGGCTTGAACTCATGAACTGCAAGATCATGACCTGAGATGAAGTCAGACACTCAACTGCCTGAGCCACTCAGGCGGCCCTTAAATCTGAGCAATTAATTAAGGGTCTTATAGCCACTCTCTTCCTTAGGTCTAAGGCCATTTCTTACTTGGAGAAGCTTTTGCTGTAACAAACCATGGATGAAAAGAATTTTCTTTTTCAACCCAGTGCATTCTAGATTTCCTCTAAACATAAAACAAGAGTCCCATCCTTTGTTCCTCCTTCTCTTCCTATCTCTCATTACAGGCAGATAACATAAATGACTTTATGAAAGCAACTTGACTGCTTCAATACTTCCATTGGAAATTTCCTTGGCCAGGACCTCAAGTTCACAAGGTACTGTTTCTATCTCCCTCGATTCCTCAGGATTCAGTTTTGCTACGTGCCGGGGGCTGCCCTTTCTCCAGCCTCACTAACAGCTTCCTCCGCACCCTCGCACGCTCTGGCTTTCAGATGCCATTGGTCCCCAAATCAACCCTGCATGGTTTAGGTTTTTGTTATGGCCACATTCCATTTCTGTTTCAGTTCTGGTTTCCCAGGCTTAGCAGCTTAAGACTCCAACAAGGTATTCTTCCCCCGAACTTCACAGAGTCACAGCAAGCTTGGCCATGCTGTCCCTTGGCTGGTTTCTCCTGGACTCACTCAGTCCTGCAGCTGCTGGACGGTTGGCTGGATGGTTGGCTGGATGGAAAATCCAAGATGGCCTCATGCACACATCTGGTAGTTATTGCTAGCTGTTGGCTGGGCTGCCTCTGTTCTCCTCCCAGTTCCTCATCTTCCAGTAGTCTCTGTGCTTTCTCTGAGCATGGTGATCTCAGTATTCCAAAGCATTAGAGCAGAAGTCTCAAGGCCCCATGAAGATCAGGCCTTGGAGGTCATCCAACGTCATTTCCACCCTACTGTATGGTCAAAGTAGGTCAAAGAGTTAGCCCAGATTCAAGGGGAGATCATATAGACACTGCCTTTTTTTATTTTATTTTATTTATTTATTCTTTTCTGAGAGTGAGAGAGAGAGAGTGTGTGTGTGTACACATGTGGGCAGGGGAGAAGCAGAGAAAGGGAGCTAGAGAATCCCAAGCAGGTTCCACATGGTCAGTACAGAGCCCAACATGGGGCTTGAACTCACAAACCATGAGATCATGACCTGAGCTGAAATCAAGAGCCAGACGCTTAACCAAACTAGCCATTCAGGTGCCCTCTAGGCTCTACCTTTTAATGGAAAGAGGCAAAGTCGCATTGCAAAGGGCACTGTGAGATACAACTCATTGCACAAGCCTTATCTGTACTTCAGGCCCAGATGTATTCCCAATGGTACGAAAATGATGGGCAGAATTTGGCCTTCTGTGGTTCTTACACCGATGATGAAATTAACGATGCTAAATAAGGGCCATAATTTGTCCACCCCTGCTCTCAACAGAAGTGGGCTTCTGTCTCCTCCCTCCTGGTACTTCCTTTTTTTTCCTTTCTTAAAAAAACCAATAAGAGGTCCTACCTGATCATTTTTCTCAGGTCTACTCAGCCCCACCTGGCTCTCACCCAAGCCTCCCCATACCAGGAGGTCCCACTGGAAAGGAAGGCACTGAGATGTTTTTAAGTGCATGAGAATTTCGAGGAGGTGGTGGGCTGGCTTCCATCTTCTGCTGCTCCCTGGATAAACAACATCAGGCCAGCTACCCTTAAGGCCACAGGTTTCTTGGGATGATGAAGTACTACTACTCTCAGCACCTAGGAATAAGCTTAATGTAAAGGGAAGTATTGTATAAAGTCTTAAAGGCTTATATTAATATCATTCAACTCTATTCTTACTATATTATTATTATTATTATTATTATTATTATTAGCATCAGAGTATCCTTTGCCAATGACTACTGATAGTCCAAGTGCTCAAGCTCAGGCCACTGTTTTTTGTTTGTTTGCTTTTGTTTTTTTGGGTTTTTTTGGTTTTGTTTTTGTTTATTTGTCTATTGCCACGATCTTCACATAAATGGCCAACATTCATCCTCAAATAATGCCAGACATTCCTGACCCAGTAGAGCCTGATCATCATTGTTTAGGGTATTTGGGTATGATTTGGGCAAAGCCTCATGTGGGCCTTGGCCCTCTCCGGAAACCAGTTCCTGAACTTTTGCACAAAGTGAGAACCAGACGCTAGCAGCTCCTGTCGAGGTAAAGGCTGCTTGAGCTCAGACTGGGGCAGGGCCTGAAGGCCGCGACCGGGTGACCAGACGCAGCCTAGAAGGAAGAAGAAGAAAGGGCAGCAGTGAAGGGGGTCACGGGCCCCACAGGAAAGACGGCTCCTGGCAGGAGATCGCAGACTTCCCTTTCCCGGGTGACCTCGGTGCCTTGTCAGGGCCCAGAATTGGTATCAAATTTTGGAAGTAAGACTTCTACAGAGGCAGCATCGGGGAAAGCAGGGCAGGGATACAGAAAGTGGGGATAGGGGAGCACAGTGTAGCATTGTGGGGGTGGGGTGGCTTGGGGAGGCAGGGCCGAGGAGGGCAATGGGGGCACGAACAGCGTCAGGGACGGCAGCGCTGAGGGTGGGGGTAGTACCTGGGGAGAGAGACAGTGTCACGGAGGGAAGTGTTGGGGGGTAGCGTTTGGGAAGGCAGCGTTGGGGGGACACTGTCAGGGGGACAGAACCAAGATAGGCACTGAAGCCCTGCTAGCCTGGGGACAAAGGTGTGGCTCTGGAGGAAAGAGAGCCCAGTGTTGGGGCAGCATTACCCCCACCCCACTCCTGGGCATCAAGGGGGGGTCTTCACCAAAACTCGGAGAGCCGGGGAACCAAATGTCTTTACTTCATTAAAAATTCTTGGCGTGTTTGCGTGTGGCCTATGCTTATGTCTGTATGTCGGACACGGGGTAGGTCTGGGGACAACATGAAGTTTAATAAAATAATATAGGCTCTGTGCACTTGAGCAACCCACACTCTGGGGTTCCCCGGTGCCTCACGGTGTGAACGAATTCCAGCCCATTCATTCATTCAAACAATGTGTGCGGAGAGTGGGTGAGCCTTGTGCTCAGCTCTGGGAATCCTTTTTCTAAATTTACTTATTCCGAATGTTTATTCATTTTTGAGAGAGGGACAGAGACAGACTGCAAGCAGGGGAGGGGCAGAGAGAGACGGAAACACAGAATCCGAAGCAGGCTGCAGGCTCTGAGCTATTAGTACAGAGCCTGAGGCAGGGCTCAGACCCAAAAACCGTGATATCATGACCTGAGCCCAAGTCAGACGCTTAACTGACTGAGCCACCCAGGCGCCACCAGCTCTGGGAATCCTAAAGCAGCCCAGCAGGGCGGCCCCTTTCTCTTGGTGTTTTTATCCCCAAGGACACAGACAAGGAACAGCCGAGGGGCAAGCATGGTGGGGATGTTCCCGTAAATGGTGAGAAGGGCTCCGTAGGAAATAAACTGGATAATGAGATACAAGGTGAGCAGGGGGAGATCGGGCAGGTTCTAAGGAGCTCTTGGGTGGCGGTGGTGGGGGTGGAAATCTGAAGTCTGCAGATGAGGTGCTCGAGGAGGTGGGGAAGAGCAGGTCAGGGAGAGAGAAACAGGTGCAAATGGCCATCTCGAGGGAGAGATGGGATGGGGCCGGAGCCAGAGCCAGGTGAGAAAAGCGGAAGTCGGTCCCCTGCCATTAAATCCAGGCCTTCTAATATCCAGTGCCTACACTCCTGCCGGGCCTGCCCTTGGCTGTGACCCATACTGGGCTCCAGCCCCCAGGCGCCCTGACCTCTCCTGCACCGGACCATTTGTTGGACCTTGAGCTTTGCCGTGAATGCACCATCCTGGCTCCCCAACCTCTCCAAGTCTGACACTCAGGCCTCTTTCACAGCCCACGCAACAGAGAAAGACTCCTCGTCTTACCTGCACATTGAGCTGAAAGCAATCTAGCCTCTACTATGTCCGTTTTAAATGGGTGTGTATTTGTATATACATGGATGTGTGTACATACGTGCATTCTCTCTCAAACATGTTTATGTGTGTGTATTTTTAACTCTATATTGTTTTGAGCTGAAAAAAAAAAAAAACCTCAAAGCACTATTTCAGGGAGCCTGAGTGGCTCAGTCAGTCAAGCATCTGACTCTTCATTTCGGCGCAGGTCATGATCTCACAGTTCGTGAGTTCGAGCCCCACACAAGCGTCTCTCTTTCCCTCTCTCTGCACCTCCCCTGCTCAGGCTCCCCCTGTCTCTCAACACAAACAAATAAAACTTAAAAACATTTTTAAAACTATGTTTCCATCCTCTTGTTTTCAGAAAAGAGGATTAGGTCCGAAACTTGCTTAAGATCACATAGCTGGGATTTGAACCCAACAAGACACCTGGTGCTCGATCCCTCAGGGGGCCCCTCGAGGTCTGGGCACACTTATTTTTACAAGATAAGCATGTTTATCACAAGCTCTTGAGATTGTGACATACTCACTCCAGAGAGCCCCCCCCGCCACTTGAAGCCTTTTTTTTTTTTTTTTTTACTCCTTTCCCTGTTCACACCTGCTGCCCCAGCACTTAGGTCCCCACACTGGTTTATACATCACTGTATCCCCCACAGTACTTAGAAATGGAAGTTGCTCGATAAATGTTTGTAAATGAATGAACGGTTGAGTGGGGCACGAATAATGGGCCTTTGCAGGGAGGTCTGGGGGGAATAAAGATTTACCTAACAATTTATGTTGCTCTTGACACGCCAAGCTTTTTTCCCTTGCCCAGGAGGCCAATAGCACAACTACATGCCTTGCCATGAAAAATTCACAACCGTGCATTAGTCAGATACCCTGGTGACATTACTTGCAAACTGGAAAGCCAAGGTCACAGCAAAAGCTGTCGTAAATCAAATGTGTCTCAAGCACAGCATCTTCCTGTTGGGAAATCTGACCCACTTAGCGTGTTTTCCCCAGGATAAAGGCTACTCACCACATCTCCCTCTTAAAGAGAGAAACCGCCTGCCAACCTGTAGCACTGGCTAATGGCACATCAATCCCGGGTCCCCACAATAGCTCAGAGAAAACCTTGTCTTCTGTGTGGTGCATTAGGCAACTGCAGAAGAAGATGGGAGAGGCTTCGAAATGCCTTTCCTGAATTGTTTCATGTGATGTTCCTAGGTGTTTGGGTAATAAAAGCATTCCATGCTCGAATAATTGGGGGAAGCCTTGTGTACTAGATCCTATTCTCGAGAGGCTCTGCAAGGTACCTGTGAAACCCGCACTTCCCCCCCCCCCGCCCCCTGCAGGGAAAAAAACTGTTTATCCTGCTTCACCCGGGCATTCTGACAACAAGCCCTTTCATAGCCTTCACACCAGGCAACAGCATCTCTGTGGAACATCCCGCTGAATGGCTACAGCTACTAGTAACCATAGAAGCTCTTCAAGGCCCTTAGGCTGACTTCCCTCTCCCCCTTCTATGAGTCACTGAGGAACAGCAGGTGCATAGGAGGACACAAGCTGTCTGGGAGAAGAGGGATTCAGCTTTCCCCGGCAACAGGCGCTGGCCTTCTCATCCACAAATGTCCTCGGTGCCTGACCAGTGCCCCGACACTTTGGGCTGCCCAATAAAACTCAACTCCGGGCTTAGGAGAGAGAGACTGTTATTCAAAGGACTAGTGCAGAGCGTGGGGGTTAGGAGGGGACTATCGCAATGCAGGGGTACTCTCTGATCACAGAATCTAACAAGCTGCCCAGGGTCAGGCAGAAAGGTTTTCTTTTCTAGAGAGGGATAGGCAAGCTCAGAGAGAACCGGATGTGAGGAAAGGAAAGGAAGAGGTAGCCTGTCTGGGTGGCGTGTTAGAGAATGCCAGCTTAGTCTCAGAAGGGTCTGTCTGCTCCCTCTGGAAGGGGTGGGCCCGAGGTCAGGGCCCTGGGGGAAAAAGAGAGCCTTACCCAAAGTTTGGGTAACTAGTATTGTGTTCCAATCATTTGTGAGGCAAAGAACGGACATCTGGAAGGTCTGCGTCTGGGTGAACAAAGGGGCATCTAGAGTCTTCTCTAAGGCATTTGGACAAGGCTGGGTCTGTGCGGGAAGCCATTTTCCAGAACACAAAGGGGTGAAGAGAATGTCGTTAACCTTCTCTGTTTTCCAGGAGCCCAGGGGTCAGGTACAATCTGAGGCTATCAGGGCCTGTGTCACAGCTACCTTAACCCAACACCAACAACATCTGACCAACTCACTCTACCCCACTCTTCCCTGGGGTCCTTGTGCAGTAGGGAATGGCTCATTTAAGCCCTGAGGCCTTGTAAGCAGAAGGGGGGCAGTGGGATCCCTATAGCTTCACAGAGGGTTTGGGCTCTAAAATCACATGGAGTGGGTGGCTCGGTCAGTTGAACGTCCAACTTCAGCTCAGGTCATGATCTCTCAGTTCATGAGTTCGAGCCCCACATCGAGTTCCGTGCTGACAGCTCAGAGCATGGAGCCTGCTTCAGATTCTATGTCTCTCTCTCTCTGCCCCTCCCCTACTTGCCCCGTCTCTCTGTCTCTCAAAAAAGAATAAACATAAACAAAAGTTTTTAAGCACATGGAGTGGATGCAGTCACAAAAGTTGTGACAGAATCCTGGTGGCCTAGCCACCAATATATCAGAACCCCAATATATCAGCTTTGCTTTCTGTGAGGTGCTGCTGAGCTTTGATCACTAAAAGCATGTAGAAATCACTGAGCTGGGCATCCAGTGGTCTTGCTAAGATCAGGACGGACAGCCCGGGTCACACATCTGCTTTCCTTCCCACCTCAGCCCAGCAGTGGGGGGGTCACTAAATGCTTTCTTGGACTATGAGATGATTTTGAAGATGGAAATCGTACACAAAAGATGGAAAGAAAGGAAAATAGAAGGAACCTAGGTTCCTGGAGATGTGATGAGCAGCCAGCTAACCCAAGGCTATCTACTTTCTTGTTTTCATTTTTTGAAAGGAAGAAAACAAAAGAAGAAGAAACAGATTTCCTTGCTACTGAGGCATTGTAACTTCCAGCCTCTATTGAATCGGGAACAAAAGGTTCAGATGAATAATACCAAGAAAACTTTTACTTTTATCCTCTGAAAGATCTCTCTCTCTCTCTCTGCACCCTCATGCCATACATACGAGACACAAACTATTTTAAAAGTCAGATTCTACCAAGAACCTGGATAGTGGCCCACAGGTCTCAGGCAGGGCTAAATGCCACAATGTCCTTCAAACTCCTGTTCCTAAAAGGCCCAGATATGGTATGATGGCTACAGGTGTGAGCCACAAGGTCTAAAGGGTTTTGTCTTGTGGATGCTACCTAGTACCAAGTTCTCAGGATCCGCTGCTTATGGCCACCGCTCTTTCGGAAAACAAAGAGAAACTTCAGGTAGAGAGAAGACATTTCATTGGAATTCCCTCACTCAGGCCATATTCTCTCAATATGGCCAGCCTCGGGGCTCCTGGGTGGCTTAGTCGGTTAAGCGTCCGACTTTCGCTTAGGTCATGATCTCACAGTTCGTGGGTTCGAGCCCCGCGTCGGGCTATGTGCTGACTGCCAGCTCAGGGCCTGGAGACTGTCTCAAAGTCTGTGTCTCCCTCTCTCTCTGATCCTTCCCTGCTCACGCTGTCTCTCTCTCTCGCCTAGAAATAAATAAAACATTTAAAAAAAAATTTTAAAAAAATATGGCCAGCCTCAAAAGGAGCCTCAAAATAATACAATAATACATAATAATACAAGCTGGTATTTTCACCCAGACATCTGCTTAAATACCCATGCACACCCACATTGGGCATTGGCTGCTTGTGACCGATGTCCTATCTCCAAGTTCACATAAAAGCATCTGACGGGAGAGCAGAGCTCTTAGAAATTATAGCTTCCAGGCATGATCAGCAGACCTGGATTTTGGCTGATTTTGGCATTACCCCCTTCCATGACCTTGAGCAACACATCTATTCTTGAACTCCTGTTTTTTGTTGTTGCTGTTGATGATGATGATTTTTTTTTTGTTTGTTTTTTTGGTTTTTGGGGTTTTTTTTTTTTTTTTGCATATGTAGACACCCTGGCACCCCATAGTCTCTCTCCTTAAAATGGTTCCTACTGCTGATGTCTAATACTGAGGATGAGAATTGATGCCTAAAGGCCTGACGCCGCCATGAACAATGTCTCCATGTCACCGGCATGCCCACTGCAACTCCATTCATCAGCAAACCACCCACGTCTCCATTTGCTTGACTTTTGGGCATTGCTCTGCTTTTTTTGTATACAGGTGAATATATGTATACATTTCTGTTGGGTATATACCCAGGCTCGGAAGGTCTGAATGACTAAGTGTGCATATATCCGATATCATGTTAGTAGATACTGTCAAAATTGGTTGAACCAATTTACATCCCCACCAGCAACATATAGGATTTTTTTAGCTGCTTTTACAATTTAGCTATTCTGGGGGATGTGTCATAAAATCGCATGATCATGTTAATTTGCATTTCTCTGCTTACTAATAAGTGTGAGGCCCTTTTCATCTGTTTCTTGGCCACTTGGAGTTCCCACTGGAACTTTTAAAAGTTCCAGATTTAGTCTTTGTCTATTTTTCTTTTGAACTGTCTTTTTCTTATTACTTTGTAGGAGTCATGTGACCTTGTGCTATCGATATTGATATTGCTGGGACCTTGGGATGAGGGTCACTCTCTGTCCATGTGGCTCCCATCCCCAGCCACCAGCCAGAAGAGGAGGACACATCAGAGCCATAGTGTAAGCCAAGTTTCCCTAGAACTGGGGTCCATATGCTCTAGAAGCAGTGGTCCTAGACTGTACTCTGCTTGCCGCCAGCTGTCCTTCAGAAAGTCAGCCCCATGTCATGGTTGAGCACAGGACCCTGGGATCCACCTCTGCCTCTTCCACTCCTGACCTTTAGGACTCATTTAACCCTCCATGCACCATGTCCTAAGTCTGCAAAGTGAGGATGGCGACAGACCCACCTCGTATTGTGAGTAAATGAGTTCTCCGATGGAAGACCGCGAGGACGGTGTTTGCCACCCAAGGCCCCCTCCATCCATACACGCTGTCTGTTATTATTCAGGATCATGGCTCACAGGCCCCTTCCCCAATAGCACAGTCGTGACATATTTGCTTCCCTTGATTCATAAAATTGTGAGAAAGTCAGGAAGCCTCAAGTTCTGGGTCTGTCCTTGCTGTCACTCACTCTAGGCAAGTCACGTGGGGGTGAGCCTGTGGGCTTTGGTTTTCCTGCCAGCGAAACAAAAGCATCGGCCCAGATCATCATCACAACGACATTTGTGGCTTTGAACTTCCCCTGGCCACTCCGTTTGATCGCGGCCAGGGATGGAAGGGAAAAGGCCAGAGCATCCACACAAATGTTCCACCTGGCTCCCTTCACAAAAGCTCCTGTACCTGCTGTGTTCTCTCAGGTACACAGGGAATAGGTAGGTCACAAGAAAGGGAACGGAAAGTGCCAGAAGGATCAGGCATCACACACACACACACACACACACACACACACACACACACACACACTTCCACATGAGCTCTGCCCCCTTCAATGTTAGCCCCATAAATGGAGGCACTGGGTCTCGTGTGTGAGCCCGGCCAGTCCCGGGGGCCCAGTGTAATGTAGATGCAGGAGGACCAGCAAGGGAGGAGGGACCTTGACCTTCACAGAGGTTTCCAAAGCTCTGTCACCCTGCGGGTCTCGCGCCCTCCAGAAGGTATGCGGGCCTCCTCATTGAAACTCCTTTCCCAGGTTCGCCCTGCACGTCCTGAGGCCCATTTTTTGAGGGACGGTCCTTATTTTTGAGAGAGAGAGAGGGACAGAGAGAATGGGAGAGAGAGAATCACAAGCAGGCTCCACGGGGTCAGTACGGAGCCCAATGTGGCACTTGAACTCACAAACCTTGAAATCACAACCAGAACTGAAACCAAGAATTGGGGGCTTAACTGATGGAGCCACCCAGGCACCCCTTGAGGGACAGTCTTAATGAGCCTCTGCGCAGCTTGGCAGAGCAGAAAGAATACCAGACGGGGACCCAGGGGACGCAGTTTCTAGCCTTCATCCCATAATTTACCCTCTGGGTGAACTTGCCCTTCTAGCTCTCACTCAAGCCCTCTGTAAAGTGGTGATATTGTGCCCTCCGCATATGTCATATGACTGACAGTGGAAAGAAGTACCCTAAAGTATTAACAGTGTTTATCTCTCCATGACTAAATTCTAGGGGACATTTACGTGTTCTTTTATCCTCAAAATGTCTAACAATGGAAACAGACTTTCATCATAAGAAGAAAATGCAGGCTATGAAAATGTAAACTAATTCCATGTCCTGTGATTTTTAGATTTAGAATAAGAATAATCATAATGGCTATCATTTTGAAGCACTCCCTTCCTTTATTTCTAGATTTAAGCACACATCCCCACCTCTGAGATGCAGATCTTCTGCTGATGGCGTCGGCAATGTCACCAACAGCAGTGTGGCATTGGCTAACTGTTCAGCCTTTCAAGTACTTCATCACCACCTTTATAGAGTGAAGGGACTAGATTAACATTCCCCTCGTTCTAAAATTTTGTCTCCCTACACAACACCCCACCTTGAGATCACATGACCATGAGCCCCACCTGTTTGGAAGGTGCATCAAAGCTCTGAGATGTATCTTGTTGACACAGAGCAGGGGTACCACAAAGCTCAGCTGGTCATTTCTGCTCGAGTAACTACACTGTCTTGCAGAGCATCCGGGCTGCTGGAAAGTGAGCTCAACAGAGGTCTTCAAGTGAACCAATTTCATGAGCGCCAACTGGGATCCGCACACTGGTCCACATCAGTTCACCTCGGCTGCGGGCAAGAACAGAATCTCCCAAATTCAACCTGTAGTTGGCACTTTCCAGCCAATTCCCTGGAATCGGGAGTTAGCAGTATTCTAAGGTTAGGGATACGTCAGGGCCACGACAAAAAGGGATCTAGAGCTACCTGATGCCCATTTCCTGCCAAGGAGTGAAGAAAGCCTCTCCGAGGGGGAGAAAGCCCCGTTTCTCTCTCTGCCCTCTCTTCGGCTGTCTCTGTCTGTCCCTCCTGCTGGCAGTCACAAAGCAAGAGCTGGCTTTCAGTCAGTCTGATAATGAACAGCCGGTCCCTGTTGGCAATCACCGAGTTCTTGGTGGGGACTTCTAAAATAGCAAATGACAGCAAACAGTCCTCTTCTGCCTGGAGTCCTCCAGTTAACCAGGCTGCAGAAGTAAGTTAACACCAGCCATTCAGATCCTTTCTTAGTGGAATAAGGACAAAACAAACTTCAAAAGAAAAATTAGCCTTACATATCTGGGTTTTCCCTTTCTTGTGCTTTTTTTTTTCTTTTCTTTTTTCTTTTTTTTTTTCCATGTTTATTTATTTTTGAGAGAGAGAGACAGAGAGACAGAGAGCGAGCTGGGGAGCTGCAGAGAGAGAGGGAGACACAGAATCCAAAGCAGGCTTCTGGCTCCGAGACCTCAGCACCGAGCCCGACGTGGGGCTCGAACCCATGAACTGCAGGATCATGACCTAAGCTCAAGTCGGACCCTTGATTCTGGACTCAGACTGTGCTTGAGTGGATGGATCCCAAGTCCTGATTCTGCAAGCCTCTGACTTTGAACTCTTCCCAATGCCAGCACCATGTTGATCTCAAGAGCTTCGGAGGAGCAAAAGAACTGGTGCAGATGCATAGCTCTGACCAGGACGTGGCAGAAATGGTATCAGTAAGACTGGTAAGTGCCGGGAGCCGCACCGGCCTCTCTGGATGGCAGTCACAGCAAGGAAATGGCAATATTTGCAGCTCCTGCCATGAGAAATGAAAACTGGTATCTCCTTCTACTACTACTGGCTCATGTTGGATATAAGCCTACTGGTATTGACCAGGCCTCCCAATATTCCATATCAGACCCATATTCTGAACACAGATACCTCATAAGGAAAAGCATATTCCTGCCTTTACAAAAGAGATTTTAGATGAAAGCTCTATGGGCGATTGTCAAAAGGCTCTTCCTATGGGCCTTGCAGATCCAAGAGTTAGGGGGTTAAGAACACAAGAGTTACAATTGAGCCTGGCCCTGAGACCAAGGGACTATTTTGGGGTTAAAAACAAAACATAGTTACCACATATATCTTTGCTAATTGGTGAAACATAACAGTTCCTTCCTCAAGGCCTACTTTCCACAGACACCCTCCCTTACACTGGCAGCTGGGATGAGGATGGATAAGAGTAGCTAAAACATAAACCCAGGTGCAAAGACTGACACATTCAGGACCCCCGTGTTAGTCTCCACAAACAAACCAATTCAGAAACATTCATCCTCTTGAGAGCCAGACAGAATACTCCTAACTTATCTATATACAATTTGACCTATATGTTATCCTGTTTTTTACTAAGAACATTCTGTTATTTCCTTGGTCGGAATAATTCTATTGACATCACAAAAGGCCTCCCATTGTAAGAAATTCCTTTCTATGACTTCACCTTGTTGCTGAACCTTTAAATAAAGATACAAAAACTGACAGGACAGAGATGCCTGCCTGGTGATCAGAAAGAATCTCCAGGGCAACTCTCACTCTCTCTTTCGCCGACACTGTCCATCCTTCAGGGACCCCTGGACCTGGCCGGCAGGTAAGTTTACCCTCAAGGCCATTAATCTCTCTGGAAAACAATAGGGCCCATTGAAAAGCAATACCACACACCAATGTTTGGAGTTAGCTAATGCATATAGACCAAATCCATAAGGAGAGAGAGAAATACTAAGTACCCCATGATGAGTATTTGGGGTGATGGTGGGGTTCGGAGCTGATGGCCAAGAAAGAATTCTCGAAGATGTCTTTGTTGCGAAAAGGTGAGGCTAATAAAGCACAGGGACAGGACCAGTGCGCAGAAAGAGGTACACTGGGGTTGTGCAGAGTGACTGGTTATATACTATGGAGTTAAGAGAAATAAATCCTAGAGGAAGTTTCTTTTTTTAAAAAAAATTTTTTAAATGTTTTATTTATTTATTTCTGAGAAAGCAAGAGAGAGGCAGCGGAGGAAGGAGGGTCAGAGAGAGAGGGAGACACAGAATCTGAAACAGGCTCTAGGCTAGCTGTCAGCACAGAGCCCGACGCGGGGCTCGAACCCACGACCTGTGAGATCATGACCTGAGCCGAAGTCGGACACTTAACTGACTGAGCCACCCAGGCTCTCCTAGAGGAAGCTTCTTAAAGGGATTTTCCATATGCTAAATTTTCCCAGATTACTGGAGGCCCTGCAATTGTCAACCTAAGGTTGTTTTTCCCTCTCGCAAAGCATTCACCTTAAGTCGGGAGTTTCGGGAGAAAACTCCTCGGCCAGCCTCTGAGAAGTCAATGGGCTGCATGTTATAAAGAAATTCAGTTTTATCTGCCATTTCCTCTTTGTTCCCCACATCACTATGGAGGGGAGGTTGATATTAGGGGCTCCAGGAAATTAAGTCTATAGGTTTCTGGAGATGAGACCTCTGATATAAGATTGCCTCTTTCTTGCAATTATACTAAGATACTTGTACACTGATGGAGACTCTATCAGCTTAACCATTTGTGTTCTGTCCTTTCCTTTGTCTGTGGGCAGCCAGGGGTGCCTGAGGAATGTTGTACCTGTCCCACCTGGGGAGGGGGTAAGGCTAGCTTGTGCTTGGCCTTGAGCTTGCCTTATGGTCCCTCCCCACCCCACACCTGTGAACGGGAGAGTTACATAATATCAGCGGGAGGATGGCTGGTACCTTCCCTGCACTTGATCTAAGGCCATTTCCAACTTTCTAGGGATAACAGTAAGCAGAAAGCCTTGGAAGCAAATCTGCTTGGCCTTTCTCTTTTTTTGAAATCACTGTGTTTCATCAGCAATTTCTACTGTTCTCCTGCAGAACAGACCTAATTCTAGCTCAAAAGACAGCAGGTGAACACAGTTGTGCATGCGTTCCAGAGGCAATCAGGCCGATTCCAAAATACCCTCAGCACAATCCCCTTTTTATCCAAGTGAATAATATGGTTTCCCTTCTGTAAGCAAAACCATGATATATGGGCAAACTCTGCGTTAATTGGATAAACCAGTGGTAAAACCCCAAAAGAACAATTAACTTTCATGTGAAATACTCCCAGCTGAAATCTTGGGAAACTTGCATGTAATTAGTACTCTCTTCCAGCTCTCCAAAGTATAAAATACAATACATTAGGGCTTGTAACACTAATATTGCTGAGAACATGGCTAACGTGGGGAGTCTCATTTGCCACTAATAAGAGGACAGCAGGCTAGTTGGTGGCTGTTACCTGTTCAGGCTAATTGTTTTCAGTGTGATTTAGAAACTCCACGCCCTTGAGGTCGTCTGCATGATGCATCAAATCCCTAGTGCAGGGCTTTGGCGAGTCATGAAATTCAGGTTTCAAATTCAGGAGTGACCTTAGAGGCCATTTGACGTGGTTCCCAAACATCATCATCAGCTCGGGACAATTTATAAATGGCTTCCTGGGTCGCAGCCTCAGAGATTCAGCAGGTCTTGGCTGGACCTCCGTCATCTCAATTAAAAATCAGTTAAGGAGGGGCGCCTGGATGGCTCAGTGGGCTAAGCGTCTGGCTTCGACTCAGGTCATGATCTCACAGTTTGTGAGTTCGAGCCCTGCATCGGGCTCTGTGCTGACAGCTCAGAGCCTGGAACCTGCTTCAGATTCTGGGTTTCCCTCTCTCTCTGTCTCTCCCTTGCCCATGCTCTGCCTCTCTCTCTCAAAAATAAATAAAAAAAAATTTTTTTAAGAAAATTAAAAATGAACTAAGTAAAGGAACACCTTTCTGAGTGTCACTAGAAGATTCTGTGTTATAACTATGCATGAGAGCCACTGATATCCTGAACTCCTGATTCAACGCACAAAGTCCCTCTACAACATTAAATGAACGGTGGGCAGCCAGCCTCTGAACACTTTCAGGAGTGGTTCAGGGACTGAGCGCCGCTGAGTGGTGGCTGCGTGGCCCACCATGCTAAGAGGATTATCTAGATTCACTGGAGAAGAGCACCAAGCTGACTAGTGCCCTCTGCCCTGGACATAGGCAGTGTGACGATGCATCTTTGCTGTTCCCGATGAGATAGCTGCTCTGAACCCCATTCAGCAGTGGTTAGTTCATGAAGATTGAAAACAGCGATCTGCCTCATAAGTTTAGCCTCACATCAGAGTGTGGCAAGGAAATAGCAGTATTGCAAGTGTCTGAAAGCTTGGATTCAAACAGTGGCTCCACCACTTCCTAACAGCCCTACCTTGAGAAATATGCTTACCCTTGAGGGTCAGTTGCCTGTTTATCATACAAGGACATGATATCTCCATGGAGGTGTTTTAAGAATCAAATATGCTCATAAATGTGAAAAGGCTTTGAAAATGCTTAGGGGCCCCTGGGTGGCTCCATAGGTTGAGCATCCAACTCTTGATTTCGGCTCAGGTTCATGATCTCACAGTTCATGAGTTCAAGCCCTGCATCAGGCTCTTTAATGACAATGGGGAGCCTGCTTGGGATTCTTTCTCTCCCTCTTTCTCTGCCCCTCCTCTGCTCGCACTCTTCTCTCTCAGAATAAGTACATTAATTTTTAAAAAAATAAAATGCGGATTTATTTTTCAAAATAAAAAGGACTCTCACTGACAGTGTATGATCAAACATTAGTGCTATAATTCCCAGGAGTACAGGTGTTTGAGCAGGTAGCCAAACATAAATCCGTGGCAATACAGAACTCAGTACACGGAGCCTTTCTTCCCATAATGATATCAAAACTTCCTTTGTGTTCAGAACAAAGGCTTGTTCAAATCCAGAGCAATCAGAAAGCCAGTGTGCCCGGTTGTCAAAGAGCTTTTGCAAACATTTCATAAACATCGACCTCTCTGCCTTTGCCTTTGCCTCTGCCTTCGACTTCACTGACACAGCCTGGTCACTGATTGGAATTTAACTGACCTGCCAGTTGTCTAAATTCATTCAACAGAGTTTTGTAATTCAAATGGCAACTTGCCCTGATGGGCCTACCTGACTCCTGCTACTTTGAACTGAATGGACTTAATCTGTTAAATGGTAAATGAGATAGACCTTAATTGGAGGGAAAGGAAGATATCAAAATGTAAAACTGATGTAATGACTTATTAGTTTGTTAATGACCTCTTCAAGAACAAGGAATAGTCTTACCTACCTCTGTGCCCTACAGGACTTTTTTTTTTAAACATTTATTTATTTTTGAGCCACACAGCATGAGCAGGGGAGAGGCAGAGAGAGAGACACACACACAGAATCTGAAGCAGGCTTCAGGCTCCAAGCTGTCAGCCCAGAGCCTGACGTGGGGATCGAACTCACGCACCGCAAGATCATGACCTGAGCCGAAGTCGGCTGCTTAACTAACTGAGCCACTCAGGCGCCCATGTACCCCTACAGTAGTTAGCGTCATTTTTGGACACTGCATTGACTTAAGACCTGTTTGTTGGATGAATGCATGACCCATGGAATGAACGATTCACATGCAACTCCCAGATGAACCAGGGCTACCTGGGCTCCTATGACAATGAAGGTGTGTGTGTGTGTGTGTGTGTGTGTTATGTACCTGAGCCTCCAAGCCAAAGGCATTACTTACTTTAGAATAAAAAGAATTGTGTCTACCCACTTCCAACAGAACTAGATGATTTAGGGGAACCTGGGTGGCTCAGTCAGTTGAGTGTCTGACTCTTGATTTCTGCTCGGGTCATGACCCCGAGATCATGGGTCCAAGGCCTGCATTGGGCTCGTGCTGAGCATGGGGCCCCCTTAGGATTCTCTCTCTAAAATAAAAATGAACTGGATGATTTAGTGAGTTTTTTTTTAATTATTTGAGCCTTCAGGCTAGTGGTTTGACTTTAATTTCTACAAAACACCTCTTGTGGTAGCATTACTCCTCAAAGACAGAAGATAGATGGTGTTTAGGACACCCCCGGTATCAGGTCCCCCAGTGTGACCCCCATCTGTACTGGCAGCAGCCATTAAACATGTTTTCTGTGGTCCAGGTCCTTCTTTTGTAAAATGGGGATCGTGATTACTGTATCTACATCTCAACCAAACAGGCGAGTTCCCATTGAGAGGATGACACAAAAGCACTAAGACCCAGCATCGCGCACCTGCTCGCTAAGAATGTGTGTCCTTAAATCAGTATGCTTCCAGCCAATACTAACACAAGCCGTCAAATCCAGAAAAAGCACCAAAGTGATCGGTAGGATGTATATCCCACCCAAAGAAACCAAAATGATGTTCTATGGAGACTCATGTGGGTCAGCATCATGACCTGTCAATTCTGCTGAAGCATTTCATTCCATAGGAGCAGGGGAAGAGAGGGTGGAGTGGAGTAGGTCAGGATTGTGCAAAGTGCCATTTGTTGAAAGCTACCATGTGCTGGTGTCTGCATCAAAATACCACAAAGTGGCTTAAAAATGACAGAAAGTTATTGCTCGCAGTTCTGGAGACTGAAAGTCCAAGATCAAGTCATCTGACCAGCATGGTTCAGAGCCCTCTTCCTGGTTCAGAGCCGCCACCTTCTACCTGTGTCTTCACATGCAGGAAGGGGCTAGGGATCTCTCTGGAACTTCATTTTTAAGGAATTCTCCCTTTCAGGTGGGCTCCACCCTCATGACCCAAGGACTTCCCAAACGCCCACCTAATACCCTCATTTTGGGGGAGATCAGATTTCAACTAATGAATTTGGGGGCAACATTCAGCCCATAGCACCAAGGGCTACTGGGGCTTGGCAAAAGAAGGATAAGGAAGGTTCCATTCATATGCAATCTTCAGTCCCCCCCACAGCCCTGAGAGGAAGGATTATTCACCTCAGGTTACTGGTAAACCAAGGAGCACATAACTCACGTCCTAACTACAAAGCTACATGCTTAGGATTCGAACCTAGGCCCATATGATTCCAAAGCTTTCCATCCACTCACTTCATAGTTATTTGTTGAATGTTTCTTATGTGGAAGTCCCCATACAGATGGCAGAGGAGTAAGAGAGTGGCCCTGCCTGCTTTCATGAGCCTTAAAAGTTCCCTCCTAATTGTGTAACTACATCAGAATCACCAGCTATAAAATAAAATCGTATCTTAGCGCATTTGACATGGGCACAAAGTAACCTATGTGTTTAAAGCATGAAGAAAAGATAGCTCCTATCGAGTCATACCTATTGTACGCACAGTATCGGCGTGTGCTCTTGTGAGTGGTAATCAAGGATTTCTGCTCTTGGAGCCGTACCCTCAGATTTAAAAATAAATGACATTGATTTATCATTAGGGCCTTTTTATATAAGAACTTATCTCAACAGAACTTTTAAAGATATAAAATATACAGTTTATGTAGCCTTAGGTTTCTTAACAGAACCAAATCAAACCGAATAATAAAGTAAAACGGAATAATAAAATGATCAAATAGTGTAAGATCAAGTCAGAACTGATTTGGAAGCACCTTTTATAATTACTAGGCTGGAAGCAGTCTCTGTAGATTTGGCAGAACTGAATCATGAAATGAATTAAGACCATACCAAATTATTAATACTTTTCATATGCTGTGAAAAGTCTTCCTTCATGCCCCCCTGAGAACTGGAGCAAAATGTCTCAAATAGCAGGCAGGGAACATTGAGGAAAATTAATAAATGGCATATTGCTTATTGTTTTTTAATATCCATTTGTCAAATCCTTTGAACATTTATGGACCTTTATTCTTTCCGAAGAAATTTCAAATGCCTTAACTCATTTAATCTCTATGAAGTCTCTGGAAGATTTCTGAGAGAGGCGTCTGTGTACAGCAGGTGGTTAGGGACCTGGGGCGGGGGGAGGTTCAACCTTCAGGGTCTGGTACTCCTGGCTGGGCTCCATCGGCAAGTTTCTTTCCTAGTTCATGATTCCCTGACCACACTCGGTAGACTGAGAGAGGCAGTGAAGAATGTAGCTGTTTAGCGGACACCTCCAGTTCCTTTTTTTTAATGTAGGGGTACACCTCAGTTTAGAGGGCTGTGGTCACACTAGCCTCAAGGGATCCACTGGCTGATGGCTGAATCGGGCAGTAGGGCTCAGGCTAGGCCATTTCCACCTCATGAAGGACTCCTCCAATGGGCGATCTGTGCTCTCAAACTCCCCGCTGGCCTGGCAGAGACTGAGGGAGCTTGGCATTGGTCCAACAGCTCCCCCTCTGACCGATCCAGCTTCCTCCAACCTTACCATTCACAGATGTTACTCCCAGTAAACCTTCTGCATCCCTTCCGTCCTCGGGGCATCTGCTTCTAGAGGGTGCCTACCACTCAGAGCGCCTGCCTGGGTGAACCACGAGTAAGACAATATGGACGACGTTTGGAGTCCGGAGTCGGCACATGGTGAGTTACCCAATAAATATTAGCTACTGGTTATAGTCCAACCCTTGCTGTGTGCTTAGAGGAGTAGAGGCAGTGCTGTTAAGTGATCAGCAAACTGAACTAATTCCTTCTACCAGTCAGCCATTTTTGAAAATGCCATTTTAATGGCGCCTGGGTGGCTCAGTCGGTTAATCGTCCAACATCAGCTCAGGTCATGATCTCATGGTTCCTGGGTTCGAGCCCCATGTGGGGCTCTGTGCTGACAGCTCAGAGCCTGGAGCCTGCTTCCAATTCTGTGTCTCCTTCTCTCTCGGCCTCTCCCCTGCTCATGCTCTGTCTCTCTCTGCCTCTCAAAAATAAATTAAAAACGTTAAAAACAATAAAAAAATAAGTAAAATAAAATAAAATAAAAGATTCCATCTCAAAGGAAACTTCGTGACATCACATTATTTGACCTTGTATATCAGTCATAGCCAAGAGCTCATATCTGAGTCACTTTCAAGGGTGTGAACCATTTCTCTTTCAAGATGGCGCTTGGTATGTGTGACGGTCTTATGTAGGAAGTTCTGGCTGCCTTGGGACTGGTCCTCTCGATTATCTGCTCTGTGGTCCCCAAAGAGACAGAAATCCTGCTGGCTTTCTGTAGACTCTTTGTGTACATGATAATAACCTGTTTGTTTGACCTTTTTCATTATGTCTCCATTGACTTAGCTTTATCTTTACAATTGTGCCTTAGTCAATTGTCTTTATAGCATGGGTTTATGTATAACCTCTGATGGCACTTTGTGCTTTTGAAAATGTACAAAAACTTATCAATTAAATGCTGTGTTTCTTCCTCCATGTGCCAATTTACCTCTGCATACCTTCCACCATTTTGAGATCTTAACTCCTCAATGCAGAATGTAGGAATTATTCCATTCTCCTCCTTTTCCTACCATTTATTAAGTATTTTTTATTTATTATAATTTATTTACTATTTATTTTTGAGAGAGAGAGAGAGAGAGGGAGAGCATGAGCAGGGAGGGGCAGAGAGAGATGGAGACACAGAATCCGAAGCAGGTTCCAGGCTCTGAGCTGTCAGTAAGGAGCCGACATGGGGCTCAAGCTCATGAATTGTGAGATCATGACCTGAACCAAAGTCTGTCAACTGACTGAGCCACCATTAAGTGGCTTTTAGATGCAAGCTCAGTTCCCAAATCTTTATACCTCAACTCATTTGCTGTCCCCGAAATTCATGAAGTAGGTATTGCATAAAGAAACAGGCCAGAGAAGTTCTGTGTCTTGCTTGAGGTCACACAGCTGGCAGGTTTCTGTGTCACTTGGGGACCATAGCTATAAATAACAAATGACAACTGTGGTTGGCAGGAAAGGGATTTATAAAAAAGATGTCAAAAATAGTTAATGAAAGATTTTTGCAATATTACTAAATATTGAAAACAATAATTTGGGGGTGGTGTCAGGAGGCTCATAGAAATATTGAGAGGCAGAAGCCCAAGAAAAATACCCCATATTTCACTCAAAAATCCCCCCCACTGCTCCCTTGTCCTTGTGTGTCCCAAACTGAAGCCCGGTCTGGACACCTCTGATGCACTGGACCTAAGTCACAATCCTGAGCCTGGGAAAGGAAGTATCCAGGACTGTCAGCCTGTCAGTGGCAGGGCCCTTTGCCCACGACCAGGTCTCTGAAACATAGGCATATGCGGAAGGCAGAAAAATGCCCTCCACCCCAAAGATGGTCAAAGAAATTATGAATATATATGGTTAAGGTTACACAGCAAAGAGGGATTAAGGAAGCAGATGGAGTTAAGTTTGCTAATCAACTGACCTTGAAATAGAAAGATTACCCTGGATTATCCGAATGGATCCTATGTAATCACGAGGGTCCTTCCAAGTGGAAGAGGTTAGTGTCAGAGTGATAGAGTATGAAAAAGTCTCAACCAGCCACTGCTGGTCTTGAACATGAAGCAAAGGGGCCATGGGCCAAGGGAATGTGGGTGGCTTCTTGATGCTGGAAAAGGCAAAAAGAGATTCTCTCCCCCGCCCCAGACCTACAGGAAGGAATGGGGCCCTGCTGATGTCTTCCTTTAACCCAGGAAGAGTGACCCAGTTTGCACTCCTGCCCTCAGAATGAAGATGTCATAAATCTGTGTTGTCACAAGCTATTAACTTTGGGGCAATTTGTTACAGCAGCAGCAGATGACTGATACACCAGGTACCAAGACAAACGTCCCCTGGAATGCAGAGCCAGACCTCCAAAACCAGGTCTGCCTGTTGCAAAGGTCCATGCTCTGCTCAGAACACTGTGCTGTGATGACCTGCACTGGAGACAATTCAAGAGGAGAGCACTGAAGGCCGGAACAGAACCATGTAGTGGAGAAGACAGGATGGCAGGTGTGGACTGCGTAGCAATAATCTGAGTGGAACATAGAGAAAGCAGAGAGGAAGTAAACCCAGGCTTCAGATGTGCTGTCTGAGAGGGGAAAGGGAGCTGATACGGGCTCCAAGGGCCCACCAGCCTGTGTTTTGGCTCCGAGTGACCGTGTAAACGTGCACATGAGAAGCACAAGTGTGAGGAAGGCTTATAAGCTCTCAAGGCTAACAGGGTGACATGGAATTTTGACTCCCTCCAGCATTCAGTTTCCCCAGGGGCTCCCACGAGATCCAAGAAGGGAGAACCCACTGCAGCAAATATGGAAACACACTGAACACTCGGTCGGAGGACTGATCCTACTTGGAGCAAGTGCCCATATGTTAACCACAGCAAAGGAAAACGAGTCCGTTCAAGGCTCTGGAGAAGGGGGTCTCTAGAAGTTTCCAGGACACAGAAGGATGAGAAAAGAAGATCGTGGCAGTACTGCCGAATGAGGGCATATAAAATCCAGTTGATATTCTCTGGTATTTGGTAAGCCGTTTTCCCTTTCTTTAAAATAATATGTCGAGGGACTTTCAGATTGCTCCCTACCGGCCTTGTCCTCCAGCCTGGTTTTCTTCTCCCACCCCTGAGATCAGAGATGCCTCCACTGCAAATCGAACATGGTGGGGACAAGGCGGGGGCTGGCTCACAGAAACCGAATTCCTGTAGTTTGAGAGAGACCATGAGAAGGGGCTTTGTGCAGAATTCAGCTTCCATTTCTGCCCCCCCCCACCATTTGAACTCAGAGCTGGGGACCCCATTTTTCAGTCTCTGAGCTTTTCTAAGTGTCCCCCAGCAACACAGAAATGGGCCATAAATTCTGATCATACATGTGTTTCAATTGGGCCTTTCTAGTGAATCTTGGCATACCCCTAAACCCAGGGGGCGACATCTCTTCTTGCGAGTCCCTGGTTTTGTAATCTCCGATTTGCCCTGGGCCGGTCTCCCTAGTCTCTGTGGGCTCCCTCATAGTTCTAGCTCGGCTGTGACCCTAATGCCCCCTCTTGGCCCCTGGCTTCAGTCTGGCCCTGACTTCATGCCCTCAAACTGGACCTAAGTGTTGTCTCTACCCCAATCCTGCTTGAATTGAATTGAACTGACCAGAGACCAGCCTGAAAGGAGGTGAGGGGAAGAACTAACAATTTGTCTTTTTCTTCCAGGACCCTAGAAACTCATCCAGATTCCATGGGCATCCAAGTTCTGTTTGTCTTTAGAATTCCTAATTTCTTCATCATCTTTTTACCGATTCGGTCTTGATTTCTTTCTATCCTGTTTTCTCCCTGGGGGATGTGTGTTCAATCCAAGCATCTGCTTACAGCCTCCTTTTGAATAGTCAGGCAAATATTCATTGAATTTCTGTGGCATTGTTTTCCTCTTCTCTCAATAAATTATCCTGTCTCCTGTTAGAGGCCACCACATCTCCCTTACTGAACTCCAGGCTCCTCGTGTGCATGAAAAATCCCTTTGAATTTATCTTCATCTCCAGCGCAACCTCACCTTGATTAGTTTCCAGCAGCTGCATGTTCCTGCCGCTGTCGGATATTAATGCACTGTGTCGCCCCCAGAAAAGTTTGCTAACTTTGTTCCTTCCTTGTTTATGCAAGTCTCCCTTGTGCATGAATCAGCTTCTGCCCAAGCACGGGAAAAGTCAGGCAGCCCCAGCCCCTGGAAGCCTTATGCCACATACAGTCAGCAGCCCTGAGCCATAACTTGTTTCTGCCCACTTTCAGAAGGGTGGCTTCAAAGTTGAGCAGAATGGTAGAAGGGCCCCTCTGGCCCTGGCTGCCGTGTCTGGGCCAGGGCCACCCCAGAACTTCCCCACCCCATGTGGGTCCCCTGTGACTGATGGGGATGCCTATTTATACAGTGAGTGTCATTCTGGTTACAAATCTGAGCGATAACGTGAGTGTTTAGTGATACGTGCTTGGAAGAGACAATGAAAGCGCCATACAAGCACTGGGCTTCAATGCCAAGGGTTACCCACCATTCACATTCCTTGGGACATATTCATGGATATTCCAAGACACCAGAGGAAGGATTTTCCTTTTTGCCAGTCCTAATAGAGGCTGAAGATAAGGAAAATCGTCCTTGCCCTAACATAAAACTAAAGAGCATTTCCCTTGTGACGTGGTTTCAGGGACACCCTGGCCAGGGCGAGCTAGGATGATACCCACAGCCCTTCCCCCAGAGGCCAAGGGGAAAAAACATGGCTCTTGGATCTGCAAAATGCTCCACCAATCTGAGCTGCGTAATCTGGGTCGAATTATTCAATTTCGCCAAGTCTTCATGTCCTCATATATAAAACAGAAACCATAATAGTCATGTAACAGGACTGCCTTACAAGGGAAATGAGGGGATGTATTTGATTACAGTGTCAGGCCTTCTCCTTGGCTTCTGAGCTGGTGATGACCTTCTGGGTTTGGCATTGTAGGTGGCGATCCTGTGGGACTTTGGCCAGTACAGAGAATCTTCTGGGCATCGTGGATTTGGGCGAGGCCCCTCTTTGCCTAGACATAGATCCTCAGCAGCGTGGTAAGGCACATGCCTATGGAGCTCAGATCTTGCTCCTGCCCCTGATTGCTGAGTGATCTTTGGCAAGCAGTGAGCAAAATAATAGGACTGATAGGATTTTGCAAGGATTAAAAGAGATAATCCATGTGAAATATTCAGCGAATACTTTCAATAAATATTTATTAATAGCCAAGTCCTTGATTATTTCGAAATGTCATTTTCCTAGGAAGAAAGAGGAGGAAGATGAGGTTCTTTCCAGCTAAAGAAGAAGAATACGTTCGTGTTTCTAGCACCTCTCCACGGTCAGAGTTTGGTGTACTGACCTGTAAACTGTCAGATGAGTAAGGCAGCCAGTAGTGCTCTCAGCTGACGGAAGGGGAAATCAAGATGCGCAGAAGTTCAATGGTTTTGCCAAAGTCACATGGCCAGGAAGAAAGAGAACCCACCCATCTGACGCTTAGCTCAATGATCCATAGCACGTTGGCTCTCGAAGTAAAAGTCAAGTCAGCGGGCTCCTATCCTCCAGGCTGGAGTCAAGACAATTTTATTTGAAACCTTTAATAAAACCATTTGTGTCTTTTAGTGCCATGTGTAATTCCTGGTCTTCTCCGCCTGCCTCTTGTGTCCTAGCGAGAAAAGGACACCAACTCCCTTATTCCGCCAGTCTTTGAGATTCTGGGCATCAAACAGAATCACTCTCGGAGGTCAATCCAGATGATTATTTGAGAGACTCAATTTCCTTTAGAGAAGGCACATTGTCAGTTCAATCTACTGTGGAATTTGTAGTATTAATGAATTGAAGTATACTTTAGGGATTTCCCCCAGATGCTTATTTTAATTTAAGCTCTAGGGGTTTAACTTTCCAAAATACTCAATTTTGTTCATTATGAAAACTAATAACTGGCTTATTTCACTGCTAATTTGGGTACGAAGGTTAATTATCTATAGTGGAGTGGTCTCGAGCTAATCTAAAGTCTACCTGAACACGGCACTGTGGCTAATTGATTCCCCCATGCACTGAGAAATGACTATTTCTTTGTGGGGAGGAAAAAAAAGAAGCTTCATCGACTTGGATTCTCTTTGCCTTTATCTTTGTAAAAGGAGCGAGTCCCTCCAAGATGGTGGGGGACCTTTCCCTTTTTAGGGTCTGGGGAATCCATTCGTTTTCTCTGTTAGAATGTTCCACTCCATTCCATCTCAGCATCTTCCTTACCTCACAAAATGCCCAGTCACTGCCCCTACCATTACTCATTCAACACAAAGTTGGAGGACTATGGATACATATTTTACATTATGCTAGCGTGGTCATCATCCAACCAGATGCTCTGCCTTCTAAAACCCACCAAAAGTAATGGTAACAACATCAAAAACAATATTAATATCTTGTTCTCTTTATAGTTTCAAAAGGACAAAGGGTTTCCCGCATCTTTCTGAGAGTCTTTGAAGTGTGTAGGACACTTTATTTATCCCCCTCTGTGGCAGATGAAGAAACATAGAGACCCAGGTTCCTATGTAAGTCTGTGTGAATAATGGAAATAGAATACTGGGTTCCTGGTTCCTAATTCTGTGCATTTTCTACTTAGTTACACCACCCCTGTGATCAGTAACGTACTCCAAAGACAACTTATTCTGAGCATTATGTGCTATTTCAGATATCCAGCAACGTAATTCTGTTTCTTGCATTCCAAGAAACCCAATTGTGTCTCAGGCAAGTAAGGTAGGGAACGTTGCCCATGAGATCGTAGAGAACACTCCGTCATTCGGCGTTCACACCTTTGCCTTTAAGGTCAGCCCCTTCTCTCTTCTGGCTCTTTTCTCAGGATAGAAGGCAAGATATCTGGGTCCAACTGAGGAACACGCGCGTCTCAAAGACTAAAGCCAGATTTGGCCCTGAACTTCCTGTGTGTGTGTTAGTCTTCGAAGCTCTCTTTTCCCCCGTCCACGTCTGATTTATTTAAAAATTACTTTCGAAACCAACTTGAAGCAGCTTGAAATTAATTTAAACTCCCCCCAAACTGAATTTGTCAAAGTCCACCATTGTAATTTGTTACGTTGCATTATAACCTACGACAACCCGTGGCAATGTCAGAACTCCGATGATGTACTGTAGTCTCCACATACAATATATCATAAGAGCAGTTTCAGCTCGGATGATAGATGGAGCAAGCCTGGGAAGAATTTGAAAAGAGACTTAAATTTCCAGATTTTTTTTATTCCCTTTAAGTGGCTGAAGGCGTCACCCCCAAGAGATCACTGAAAGTCTAAATCATTTTTTTCTCTTTCTCGCTCTGCATCAAACAGAGGTCTGCAAAGGCAATTAACCCAGCACATTGGCAGAATTGCTGAGGCATAATGTGCTTTTGCTACGGCCTTGCAGCTTTGGCCATGACATTGCCCCATTGGTTGGGGAAGAGAGAACAGATCTGCTTTCTCTTAAGGGCGTTCGCAGTGATCTACAGTCGTGGTCTACCCATCCCTTTGGTAGTCTCTGCAGATCCTTGGTAGGACTGATCCGCAAAAGAGGGGAAGGAATTCACCTATGGTCTGAACATCATGCCTGGGCCAATGCCTACCAGGCAACCTGCTGACTTAAATGCATTGATGCCAGGCTGGGGCTCTACAACCATGGAGAACAAAGTTCTCTACAGTGAGATACACCCTCTACAGCAAGCAACAAATAAGGTGCACCCACAGATATGGATTACATACTGTCATTCTGATCTGTACCAGAGTCCTAGACTCCTTTAGCAAACTTAAGCTCAATGGTCCAGCCATCTCATTTTACGGAGGAGGAACCTCAGGGCCAGTGACTCATGTCAGGTCAACTTGGAAAGATCATGAGACCTCAGGTCCCTTATATTTTGCACTCTGAACCAGCAGGTCTCCAAGGTGACTGCCTAACCTGCTGGTGTATCTCGGTGAACTGTGGGTTTGGCTGCAGGTAATTTGTTATTTATAATAAATTTTAAACTCATGACTTTTTTTTGCCTTTAGCCATTGTACTTGCTTTCTTGAGTGAAAGAGAAAAACAGACTTGCAACCATTGCATTGGAAATTGTATGTACCCCTTGGGAGTGAAATCCATGCTATAATGTTCAAACTCGTTGTATTAGATTGTTAGGAAATCTAAAATGGGTGAGAGGTCTGCTGCCAACAGGGTGGAAAGAATCAGAATGTCAGTGGGGCCACTGAGGACCAGTGTTTCAATGTCACAGATTGCCATGGAGACTATTCTTTCCTTAATGCATGGGATTGAGTCGATACATTTATACATGAGACTAATATAACATTGTGCCTTAACTATGCTTCAATTAAAAATATTTTTTAGGAGTGCCTGGGTGGTGCAGTCAGTTGAGTGTCTGATTCTTGATGTCATCTCAAGTCATGATCCCAGGCTCATGGGATCAAGCCCCACATCAGGGTCCATGCTGAGCATGGAGCCTGCTTGAGATTCTCTCTCTCTCTCTCTCTCTCTCTCTGTCTCCCTCTCTCTCCCTCTGCCCCTCTTCTCTGCTTACATACTCATTCCCTCTCTAAAATGTGTGTGTGTGTGTGTGTGTCTTTTACAAAGATTACTCTCTCTGTTGTATTCTTTGTTCCCATTGCTAAGATGGTGTTTCTCCACCTAATAACACACATACATGCATGCATACATGCATATGCACATTAATGTTGTGGGTGTATGAATAGCTCAGAGCAAGCCCAATAACCTGATCACAGAGACAAGGCAAGGACTGACATGGGCAGAAAGGAGGAAAAGAGTGGGTGCATTCTGAACCCTTGATCCTGTAGATAAGCTGAGGTTCTCACCCTCAGACAAGGGCAGCTATCAAACAGACAGAGTTATACCCAAGGGTGAAAGGGGAGACGGACAGAAGGAGACACAACAGAGGGCTGCCCCGAAAGTCCCTCTGGGCCTCTTATGGCCTTGATTTGGCTCCCAAGTGTCAACATCATGGGAATCAGCAATGGTCTTGGAGCCACTCACATCACTGGTCTGGTCCTACTTTCCCTTAGCAGCTCTTGTGGTTGTCCTAGAATCCAAACCCTGTTACATGGAATGGGATGGCATGGGAAGGCAGATTATGCTCATGTCCAGTGCACAGCCTCCAGGGAAGGACACTTGTCATGTGACCTTGGGCTGGCACTCAACATCTTGAGGGTCAGCGTTCTCATCTGCTGCTCCACACAGTATCTGACCCACATGACTGTTTAACAAAATCCTAGCTCCTACCTCTCACGTTTATCAAATCTGAAAGTTCCAGATACCCCAAATAGGGTATCGTGTGGCTTGACTCTATCTAAACTAGATTATAAGGGCTTGATTCATTCTTATCACTTCTGAATCCCTGACATCTTGGCCCCACCCAAAGAAAGAGGCGATCATTTCATCCTTCCTGAAATATTTCTAAGAGATAAACTAAACCCTGATGCAGATGATGAATACGCTGTACCTGGGAAAAGCAACTTGAATTAATCACAGCTGCTCAGTTTCTCAGTAACTACTATGCAATTTACCCTTGCTGCAGGCTCCTTTAAAAACAGACACACTGAGCTCAAGCACTAGGAAAAAGACCAGTTAATGCAGAATCAAAATTTCATCTAAAACATGGGAAAGAACTCCCAATGCCCATGCTTCCAGAACTTCATAGGGTATTTCCACCGGTTGAGAGGATTTGTTCTTAAATTGCAAAATTAAAGATTCATCCTTGGGGGGCCTGGGTGGAACAGTGGGTTGGGTGTCTGACTCTTGATTTCAGTTCAGGTCATGATCCCAGGGTAGTGTCAGGCTCCATGCTGAGCAGGGAGCCTGTTTAAGGTTCTGTCTCTCTCTCTGCCCCTTTTCCCCTGCTCTCTCTCTCTCTCCCTCTCCCCTTCTCCTCTCGCCACAACATAAATAAATAAATAAAAATAAAAATAAGAGAAGAAAAGATCTCTAAATTGAGAAAAAAGAACATAGTTGAGACACAGGAGTCACCTCAGATGTTGGTGGGTTCCCAGAAGAAAGCTCTTGCAACCTGCCTCCCTCCTTCCAGAAATGGAGGAAGAGGAGATACAGCCAATTCAGCAGGTAGATTTGGAGAATCAGAGACCAGAGGGTCCTGGGCTGCCTCCTCCCCTCCCAGCAGGAGCTCAGAGAAGCAGAAAGACTCTAGCAAAACAAAAAGGCTGCATGACACATCTTGCCCATGTGTCTAAGGGAGCCTCAGGGTCTTCCCTCTGCTCAGAGCCCCTGGGGTGAAGGGAAGGCTTCCTGGATGTCTAATAATAGCACAGACTTGGCACAAAATGCCACAGGGATGGAGAAGCTATGCAGGTCCTAGATTGGTTTCCTTAGACAGGTCTGCTTGCAAGATCGTCCCCTGACTGGCACCCAGGGACCTGATCTGGGGCGGATTCTCACCTTTCTGTAACTGGTAAGGATGGCTCACTGTGCTGAAACTGTCCATACCACGCGATTTATGTAAACCCTTGCTGTCCTTCTGGGCATCTGGAATTTTGGTATGTTCTAAGCCTAGGGTATCTACGTGGTAAGCCCCCAGTAAAAACCCTGGATGCTGAGTCTCTAATGAGGTTCCCTGGCATATAGCATTTCACACATGCTCCCTGCTAGAGGAATTAGGCACATCCTGTGAGGCTCCACCAGGAAAGGACTCAGGGAAGCTCGAGTCTCGTTTCCACAGTCTTCACCCCATGTGCCTTTTCACTTGGATGATGGTGCTTTGCATTCTTTTTACTGTAATAAACCACAACCACAAGTTCGACTCTGTGCTGACTGCGGCAAGCCCCCCCCCCCAAGTGAATCATCAAGACTGGGCTGGCCTTGGGGGTCCTCAATGCTGAGAGATAAGGAAAATCTGGCAGTGAATGACCTACACGCACGAAACTTCAAAGTCCCAACAGGTGAAGGGATGCTTCAGAGGATGCTAGCCCCAAGAGATAACCAAAAATGATCCCCCACCTCAGAGCTGTCTGGGAAAACCACGAACTGAATGAGATAAACATCCCCGCCATGTGGCAGAATGGGGGAGGGGGTGGAGCTTGCGAGAGAAGGTAAGTTTAATTCTAGAAAATTCAGTGATGTTTCTATCAGCCCCTGGCTTGTTCTTCCTACAGGCCAGCTCTCTGAAGAGAAAACCCAAAGTATAGGATTGAGAGGAGGCAGAAACATAAAGGTGTGGTCCACCTGAATCTAGCTTGCATTGTCAAGAGTTGTGGGGTGCCGCCGCCAAGTCTTTAGACTATCCCTTTGAAGAGGACTTAGTGTGACAGCCAGTATCTCCATGGGCTCCCTCCATTCCTCCTCATGCCTCTTGCTCTTCTAGTCTCTCCAGTCCTTGCTTCTTTTTCACCCATCCCCAATCCATGCCCCCGCCCCACTACATTCTCCTAAAAAGTGAGCCAATTCCAAATATCCCTCGCTGTCAGCACATCTTCATGGTTTTGGGTCTGAGCCAGACCTTGAGGATGGTCATCTTCTATGGTTGTGGTTCTGCTCTTGGTAGAGAACAGAATAAACACAGAAGGTGTTTGGAGAATGAAGAAAAACTGGGAAATAACTTGCTTTTTCTCTTTATTTATTTTCAGGTATATTGTGTGTGGGGGAGACTCTTTTTGCTCCCCAAGAATTAAGACCCCACCAATGACCATTAGCAGGTCTACAAGGGAGAACCATAACCCACCAAACCCACTCATTCTTGATCTAATGTTCAAGAAGCATTTGCGGCCTTTAAATCCTCAGATGCTTTATAAAGCAGCCTTTAGCATCTCAGCGCTACCAAGACCCGGGCCCCATTTCTCCTCCAAGATCCTGGGTCTCTCCCTTCCTTGTCTCCCACCCAGCCTAAGAGATTACTGAGGAAATGTGTCCCACCACACAGGGGAAAAAAAATGGGTTTCTCTGAAGATTTCTTTTGTGGAAAAAGAGGTTTTAAATCCATAGATCAACAGATTATTTTATCATTCTCCACTCTGACCAAATTTGAAATGCTACAACTTAAGAGCATCCTAAGCTCTCTCCACTTTTCCATAATCAGTACATTGGGCCTCTCATCTAGGGCTCCGTTTGACAGGGTCCCCCAGAGATGTCGTGTGGGGGGGTATGGACGTTCTTGATGTCAACCTCAAAGGTAGCCCTGTGACCATCTCTAACTTCCTCCCTCCTGACACGCAGTAAATCTATTATTCATTAGTTCTACTAAACCTTTTCTTGAGGTTCTTTGTATTTGCAGTCTCTGAGGTAGTCATATTTCCTAGATGATAATCAAGTTTGAAGGCAGTTTGGACCATTGTATAAATTCCTTATTCAGGTTAGGTCCACTGTGAGTCTCCCTCAGAGTCCAGCCATGTCACAAAGTACCAGAGACTCCGAAGGCCTCTATTGGATCCTGACTGGAGGCTCCTTTCATCTGCTAGGAGTACATTCCATGCTCACTTCTCTCCATTCTTGAGAGCAGGCCTTTCATCAGCAACCACTTCTGGCCTATTTCCTACTTCTCTCCCTCAGAGAAGGACTAATACCAAAGACTTCAAAATTGCAGTCTTGGAAAGAACGATCCCTTCCTTCTTCATCTCCCTAGAGTGGCCATTGAGCTTAGTTTGATATTCCAGATTCATGGCTCTGAGAATGTCTCCACCATCGAGGTTTCATTCACCTCAATGAGAGTGTCAACACTCCACTTCGCCTGAACTTTCTTCATTTCACTCTTTTATGTTAGCAGGGCACTTTTAGTTTCTGTTCCTTTGAATGTCTTATTTTAATTACCAGATGACTGTTTTTGTACATGAAAGGAAATGGGAAAGCAGGCTGAAAACTAGACGGCCTCCAGTAGCATCAAATGTGATAAGCTTACTTATACTAAATACAAGTCTACCGTATTCCGTTGGATGTGAAGAAAGCCTGAGTCTTTTGAGAGAGTAATATTCTCATAATAAGGACTAATTGTATATGGGAGCATCATATTTTATGAAGTATTTGTCCGCTTATGATCTTGACCCTGTGAAGAGTGAGGGTCAAAGAAATGACAGTCATTTTATAGATGAGGGAATAAGCGACATGCCTGGGGACATCCACACTCAGTCTTATTCTTGGGTCTTGATGTCTTGAGGCCATCGAATCAGGCAAAGCTCACATCTCACAGGTGTCCACACCAAGCTGGATCTCAAGTGTCCAAAGCACTTGACCTGACACACATATGTGCAAATGAGTGCATGAAGATGAGTGAAATATGAGTAAGGCCTACGAGTGGTTCTCACATCCATCTCCTAGTTGTGCTGTAGTGTTGTGTCGTGTAGATATTGTGCTATAGTCATGCAAGATGTTACCACCTCTGTACTATTTGCTGCAATGTCCTACGACTCAATCTATGATTATTTCAAGATAATTTTGAAAGGTTTAACTTTAGTTGACCCTACATTTTTAGAAAGTTTCTTTATTTTTCAGAATGATGTTCACATTTGTTTTTGCCAAATTAGGAACTCTTCGTCCTTATGAATAAGGACACCTGTAACTATTGACCATCCTACACCAGTAAGGCTATATCATAACTAATTGCATCTACAATGACCCACTTTCCAAATAAGATCACATCCTGAGATCAAAGGAGTGAAGAGGACATGTCTTTTGCAAGGAAAGGAGGAGACGAGATTCAGAGACAGACAAGGATACAAGAAGTCCCTGTGACAAAGGAGTCAAAAATGGGAGCAACTCATCTCTATGCTAACGACCACCAAGGTGACACCAGAAGCTAAAAGTTTAAAGAGAAGGAACAGACTCTCCCCTAAATCCATGAGAGGGAACATGGCCCTGCCAACACCTTGGTTGTGCACTTCCAGACTCCAGAACTGTGAGAGGATATATTTCTGCCATTGTAACTTAAAATGGACTCAGCTGCCAGCTACATACTCATGACGCACTGCTCCTCCACACGAGGGAAATAATGGTACGCTTTTGTCCTACGAGATTATTGTTCACTGATGACTTCTGAAATTATTACCACAATGAGCTCCCATACGCAATTCCACTAAATACAATGGAAAATTATTTCAAAAGATGGGAGCACGGGGTGGCTTCTTTGAAGACCAAATGTAAAATGGTGACATGTAAGGCACGCATGTGCAGACTTCAGTGGTGGAAGCCACACACCGGGTCACTGCACGAGACAGCTAGCAGCAGGGCTTGCATAGAACAAGGCTCATCTAGACGAAGAAAGGCCAGGGCCTGTTTACATCCAAACTTGTTTACACCCACAGAGTGCTTATCCTCAATTTAGGGGCAACAGGGTTTAAGAGGGACATCAATTAACAGAAGCTGAAACCATGCGGAGTGACAAGACTTCTCACCATGAAGAACCAGCGAGGAAATATTTAATCTGGAGAAACAGAGATGTGCACAGGGCTTTGGAGCTGTCTGCTCAGATTTCAAGAGCTGTCGAGCGGAAGGAAGCTTAAATCAATCTGCAGAAATTCAAGCTAAAATCAGTAATGGCTGTTAGACAATGGGCCACTGGGCTCTATATAAGAGAGACTGAGAGTCTCATTAAGACTCGCCTCCTTCAAATATGTCCCCAGTGGTCTTCCACATCGCTTGAAATCCCTGCCGTTCACATCACTCCATCAGGATAAGGGTAGGAGGTTCCTATTAATGATTATCGGAAGAGCATAACACCTCAGCCCATTAGCTTCTACGCACATGTAGGCACAGAAGAATTTCACAAACTAGCTACACCTGTGAAAGCAGAAGGGAAGCCATAGAATGGGTCCCAAGAAGGGGACACCCAGCAATACAGCTTAGAGCCAACTGCGAAGTGGGGTGTGTTGGGGGGGGAAGGAACGTATTCAGTTAGAAGGACCCATGGGAGGTCCTTCTTTCAAAGTCCCATTTGTGGACAAAAGGGGCTTCTGCAACATCCTCTCCCATTCCAAGATGAACTGCTCTAAGAACCTCTTGACCATACACACACACACACACACGTGCGTGTGCGTGCACACTCGAGTGCATGTAAAACAGGTGAAATATGAGTAAGGTCTGTGGATTGTTTTCATGTGAGCTTCTCAGTTGTGATGCTGAGCTGTAGTCCTACTAGATGCCACCATTGGGGAAAACTGGGTGAAGGGTACACAGAAGCTTCCTGTACAATTATCGGCAACCTCTTGTGTGTGAATCTATAATGATTTCAAAGTAGTAAGTTAAAAAAAAACCCTTGATTTTAGGGGCACCTGGGTGGCTCCGTTGATGAGTGTCCGACTTGATTTCCGCTCATATCTTGATCCCAGGGTCATGGAATCAAGCCCCACATTGGGCCCCACGCTGAGCACGGAGCCTGCTTGGGATTCTTTCTCTCCCTATGCCCCTCTCTCCTGCTCTATCTCTCTCGTTCTCTCTCTCTCTAAAATAAAATAAGAAAAGAACTTGATTTTATCGGGGCGCCTGGGTGGCTTAGTCAGTTAAGCGTCCGACTTTCGCTTAGGTCATGATCTCGCGGTTCGTGGGTTCGAGCCCCGTGTCAGGCTCTGTGCTGACTGCCAGCTCAGAGCCTGGAGCCTATTTCAGAGTCTGTGTCTCCCTCTCTCTCTGACCCTCCCCTGCTCACGCTGTCTCTCTCTCTCTCTCTCTCTCTCCTAGAAATAAATTTAAAAATTAAAAAAAAAAGAACTTGATTTTATCTAAATTCTTTTTTGTTCATTTCCTTTATTTTTCAGTGAATGCTTATAAAAAACTTTGACAATCTAAAGGTTCAATGATAAGTTACACTTACCCGTGGTCCCAGATACCTGGAGTCAAGGCAAGTAATTGGATATTCCCTGTCATCCTGTCCCTTCCTCATCCACCCTCTTGCCATGAGACACATGTGCAGCCGGCAGGCCACCCCTTTGGTAGGCAGGAAGGCATGGACGGAGAAGAAGGGACGAGGTCAAACAGAGAAGGGAAGGAGGGAAAAGGAGAAGAGAAAGGAGAGAGAAAGAAGAAACGCCAGTGTTTGTCATTCACAAAGATAAACATTTTACAGCCCAGCTTGACTGTGTCAAGAACACTTGTGTTTTAATAGTATGCCTGCGAGCTTTCAAAACAAGTGTTTACCTGTCACAATAAACAGTTATGAGTGAGGAACACAAAACAGAGAGACCGGGAGCTGGCAGCCTGCCAGCCCCACTCCGCGCTGCTCCTCACTGAGCTTGTCACCCAGGCGGCAGCGGCGTGTCTCTCGTCTCCATGGTGAGGACCTCCGTCACAGGTGGCACAGGCCATTCAGTGCCAGAGGGGGGCCTTGTGGTACCAGATCTTCAAAGGACCCAGCCCAGCCACTGCTGCCTAAGGGCAGCCCTTGGGGGTCAATGGCGGACAAAGGGTTAAGAGATGGGTTCCCCCAGGGACTTCTGGAAAGATCCCTTAGCAGAGCTGGCGCACAAAATGCCACCCACTGCCCGTCCTTCTCCTCCTTTAACCTTTCTACAGGGTTCATGCCCAAGGTGACCAAACAGCAAGTGTCGTATCTCTATTTGTGTATTTACAACTGGCCACTGGCCACTCGTGGTCTCCTAAACACCAACTTCTATGAAGCGCTCTCTTCTACACAAAAAGCTTTCATACCTTTCTGTTCAGATAATCCTCATAACCATGGCTTGAGATAAGCTTGGGGAACATCATCACCCCCACTTATGGAAACTGGACATGTCACTTAACGCCTGACCTTGGAAGTCCAACAACTAGCGAATAGCCACACAAGAACTCCAACCTATAAGCAAATGGCTCAAACGATCTATGGTTCTCAAACCGGTCTACGGTTCTCAATCTCTGCTTTCAGGGATTGTAGAGAAGAATGTCTTGAGTCATTAGTTTAAAATTCAGATCCCCAGATCCCCAGGGGCTGGCTCAGTAGGGTAAGTGTCTGACTTCAGTTCAGGTCCTGATCTCACGGTGCATGGGTTCGAGCCCCGTGTCATGGGCTCTGTGCTGACAGCTCAGAGCCTGGAGCCTGCTTAGGATTCTTTGTCTCCCTCTCTCTCCGCCCCTCCCCCGCTCATGCTCGTACTGTCTCTTTCACTCACTCACTCAAAATAAATAAATAAACCTAAAAAAAATAAAGTGGTGCCATTCCTTCCAATTAGATGAGAATAAATATTTTTCCTTCCAATTAGATGAGAATAAATATTTTTAGAAAAGTGAAAAGTAAGAAGCAATCATTCCCAAACTGCTAAGGGTGGGTGAAGACCATGTTTCAATGGTGTTCCTGGGTGGCTCAGTGGGTTAAGCACCCGACTTTGGCTGAGGTCATGATCTCACAGTTTGTGGGTTTAAGCCCTGCTTCGGGATCTGTGCTGACAGCTCAGAGCCTGGAGTCTGCTTCCGATTCTGTGTCTCCCTCTCTCTCTCTCTCTGTCGCTCACTTACTTGTGTTCTCTCTCTCTTTTCCTCTCCCTCAAGCCGCCAAAAAATAAATAAATAAAAACATTAAAACTTTTTTTAAATAAATAAAATGCAGATCCCCAATTAGATTCATGGATGTGGGCTGTGACGCAAGCATCGGCATGTTTAATCACTCAGGAAGCTGATTGAGAGCGAGGTGACCCTGAAAGCCAGGAGTCAGGGAAGCACAATTTGAGAAACATCGTCCCTCGAACCTGGGCTGCTCAGATGACCTGCATGCATCTAAACCCTTGCGAATTTACCGTCTGGAGCTGAGCTGTCCGACACGGTAGCCACTCTCTGCTATCCAGCACTCAGGATGTGAACAGTGAAGCATGTTGAAAGGATATTTAAGGACATTATCGGGTTACATGGAATAGTTCATTAAAATTAATTCTACCCCTTTCTTTTTACTTTTAAAATGTGGCTACCAGACCATTGAAAATGGTCTATGAGGCGTGTACTATAATCCTGTTGAAGAGGGCAGGTCCTCGGGAGTCCACGAGCCACAGGAAAGGTAGATCTCCACGCACGGCTTAGCAAATGGCTAAGACAGGAGGATAACAAGGTGAGGCCGGTAGCTCTAGGCAGACCCCTGGGAGGTGTTCGCTCCCTGCCCCATCTAGTCTCAAAGGACAAGGAAGAGCAGAGAGGGAAGGCGGGAAGCAGGTGGTAGCACAAGCCCCTGCCATTCACATCACTCCTGCAGGAAAAAAGTAGCTTTGCAGCAGTTCACGATGCGTCCAAGACAGTCAGCAAACCACTGGGTATTATTCCTCTGCAGGGACCAAAGATGAAGGGGGGTGGTGAAGCAAGAGCCCATACAGGAGCTCTTGAAAGCCATGCTAAGAAGCCTGGGGATGATCCTGAGCAAAATGGATGATCACAGAAGGCCCTGAGGGAGGGGAGGGACGTAAGGTCGAAATTGACATTGAGACCATTCACTCTGGGTGCAGAGGGAAGGATGGATTTAAAGGCAGTGAAATTAACATTGGGAAACCAGCTAGTGCTGCAGCACCGGACCAAGTATAAGTAGCAAAGGCTGACATTAGAGCAGTGCTTGGGAACCCAGCGTGAGCTGCAGAACCCAGAAACCCAAGAAATGCTGTGGAGATAAAAATCGGCAGAGCTTGGAGATTAACCAGATGCGGGGAAGGAGGGGACAGCGCTCCAGGCTTTGGCGATGGGGAAGCTAACTGGTGACTCCAGAAACTGAATCCCGGAGCTTAGGAGCGAATCGTCTGTCTGTTCATTTGGAAGGAGATGATTAATTAGTCGTGTAGAGGACTCACCCTGGGGAGGCCTGCGTGACGTTCAGATAAATGGGTTCTGTGGAGAGTACGCACTATCTTCAACGGGCTCCAAGTTCAGACCTAAGTGGGGTGCTATTCACACTTGGGAAGCATTTGTGCATGGAGTGCTCAAACCCGTAAGAGTGATTTGAAATCACAAAGGGAGAACAGGACATGGAGCCAAGTAGAGCATCCTGTGATTCAACATCCTTTGGTCTTGAAACTCAGCATCAGTCTACATGTTGGCAGACACGCATGTGACTCATTCCAATCCCCACTTCCACCATTACCACCGCTGCCAGATAGAGTGCTTTTTGCCTTGACCGACTGGCTCGGGGAGCTCACAGACCCGGGACAGGAAGCCATTCGGAAGCCCTGGAGGCCCTTGACCATATCAGCGCTCCCAGAGTCCACCTTCACTACGCAAACCCTAGAAGAGTCAGGGAAAGACATTATGTTCCTCTATTTCTAGGACTTATTACACATTTTTTCCCTTGAAAGTTGAAGTTACACAGAAAAATACAACGTTACTGAGCTTTTTCATGTCTTTCAAGTTCTTAAATAGAATGTAAGTTCCTAAGGACAGGGATACATATTCAAATTTCTTTCACGTCTTCATCCTTACTCCTGTGTTCAGGGATCAGCAGAGTGCCATATGTTTAGGAAGGCATCCTCTCTTAGAAAGGAGGTTTTAAATAAATAGTTGTAGGCAAAAAAAAAAAATCTATACTCCATTAAAATACACTGAATGATGGTGCATGGTGAGATAATCATTCGGTGTAAATGATCTTGAGCTATAGCAATGAAGGTATTAAAATAGATATAGTCTATTAAAGTCTTCCTAGATAACATGAGGCTTGCTACTTCCTTTTGCAGAGGGAAACCTCAGAGTTAATATGGCCAAGACAGAACTCCTGGATCTCATCTTCAAACCCATACTTCCTTCATCTGCCCTAATGCTCACCAGAACCTAGGAGATGTCCTCAAGTCCTCCAGATCTCCTCCGGCACCCTACTGTCTGTCTCTCACCCTCATGGCCAACGCTGAGTTCCTCACCCAGATTATAGCACGGACGGTGGCAATGGCTTCCAACTGGCCCCCCCGTTTCCTCCTCTCCCAACTCCTAATCCATTCTCTAGTCTTCGGCCGAAAGGAGCTTTGCAAAACATAAACCAAATTGTGTCACTTTCCACCTCCTCCTGTATCCCAACTCCCTTTGCTTAAAACAACCCTCCAGTGGCTCCTTGTTGGATTTGAAATAAAATCCAAACTCGCGAGCGAACGGTCTCCCGACTCCCTATGATACCTGACTGTGACTTCAATCCCGATACCCTTCCCACATTTTTCCTCGTCTTCCTGTCTTTGCTCTGGCATCTCCCCCTTGCAGAGAATTATTCTCCAAATGGCCAACCCCATCTTGCTATTCATAATCCAATTTAAATAACACCTTCCTTGAAGGTAACTTCCCTGATCCCACCTCAACTAATTTTAGCCCAAAGGACTAACTCTACCATATATATGAAAACATAATGTAAACCTTTATGACTAAAACAGTGGGGTCCTTGCAAATGAATACACAGACAGATCAGTGAACCAGAACAAAAAGCCTGAAATAGACCCAGCTGCAGATGAAAATTCAGAATATGATACAGACCCATCTGAAATCTCTAGGGAAAATATGGCTTTGAAAATAAGTGATATTGGAACAGGAGATAGTGATATGGGAAAAGATACAGTTGTAACACGTTGCATGCCCTTCCCTCTGATAGGTTGGAAGCTCTCAACAGAAGGAGGTGTGTATTAATCTTTGTATTCTCCATAGTAGACACACAATAAATTGCACGGTGTTTAGGAGTCTGAGCTCCAGAGTAACGTTGTTTGGGTTCACATTCTGGTTCTGTCCCTTGCTGGCTGGCTCTGGGCAAGATACTTCAAGTCTCTAATCTCCAGACTTTCCATCTGTAGTGAAGAGGGAGAGACAGACAGGGGACAAACAAAAACAAAAAACAAAAAACAAAACAAAACAAAACCAAACAAAAAACGTGCTCTTTTTTTGGTTGTGTTAGGAGCAAATTAAATAAAGCACGTAAAGTGGTTAGGACAATGCCTGGGATGCTGTATGTGCTCGATAAATGTTGGTAATTGTCATTCCCTGGGGGAAAGAAAAAGCTTTGACGTTTTGATTCTATTTTCTTTATTCTTAGCATGATCAGTATTCGTTGTTGTGATTGGTGAAAGAATGTAATGTTAAAAAGAACATTCCAGGGCGCCTGGGTAGCTCAGTTGGTTAAGCGTCCCCCTCTTGACTTCAGTTCAGGTCAGGATCCCACAGGTTCATTTGTTCAAGGCCCACATTGTGCTCTGGGCTGACAGTGCAGAGCCTGCTCAGGATTCTGTCTCTTTCCTCTCTCTCTGCTACCTCCTCCCCTGTTCATTCTCTCTCTCTCTCTCTCTCTCTCTCTCTCTTTGTCTCTCTTTCTCTCCCTCTCTCTCAGGTCATAACAAATAAATAAACTTAAAAAAAAAATCTTACAGAAAAAAAGAACACTCCAACTCAATCATTTGCTAACAATCTATGGTGTTATGTCTTTCTGCTGCTCGCAGCCTCAGTTTCCTTATTTCTTCAGTAGGAAGGTTAACATAGGGACTTCCAAGTTTTTGCAAGAGGAGAAGAAGACAGTCTTTAAAACCAGTGCCGGGAGCAGAGCATATGCTTAATAAGAATAGCGCCCTCCTCCCTCCCTTTCCTCCCCATCTCTCAGTCATACTCAGGGGCATAAGCAAGCTCAAAAGTCAAGTGCCTGCCGGCCTGTGCCCAGGCTGGGGAGCTAGTCTTGCTCGGGGCCAGAGGAAACTCAGGGACCCCCAGCCTGGTGTGGTAACTGAGCCCCTCGTCCCTACAGATCTAGTCCCTCTTAAACCACAGCCCACCCTTGTAGCAGGTGACAGCTGGCCATCGCCTGGCCCGACATTCCGGTCTTCTGCCTGCCTGGGTTCCCGCCTTGAAAATCCCAGAGCCCAAGACCGTCCACCGAGGAGTCCTGCTCCGAGCCTCTTCCCAAGTTCTCTCTAGGATCTAAGTGTGGCTCCTAAACTTTATCCCCTAGGCTCACCCTGGGGCCTCCTTCCTACTGCAGCCCTGCACAGCCTGACAGTCCAGGTGCACCCCTCCCAGCCTCAAGATTCCGCCCCCGGGGCCGGCCGGTTTCTGAGAACAGCAGAGGACCAGACGTGCAGTACCTTTGAAGACCAGCTTTCTCGAAGGGCCAGGCAGAGGGATTTGGGAAGCTCCATTAGGCAATCCAAGAAAATATATTCCTGTGGGGTGTTCTAGGAGGTCTGCGCTGTGCTTCCCAGGAAAAGCATCCTGCTGTGTCGCCAGCCTTAGTGGAGATGGCAGCAGAGCAACGACTAAATAAACCAACAGGCTGAGGCCAGAAGGTCAGGGGCCGCAGCCATTTGCATACGCATTACCAGCCCCGTGCGGAGATCTGTCTGCTCCAAGTCACTTAGAAATGCCGCTCAAGTCACCAAGAGGTTCTGCTTTTAGGAAAGCAATTGAGTCCATAGGTCCTCCAGAGAGCAAAGGACATTCTTTGTCCTTTAATGAATAAGCTGTTAATGAATAAGGGGAACAGGTGAATCCTCAAGCGCTCCAGCAATTTACACAGGGGCATGATTGCCAGCCGGTTGCGTCCTGAGCCTTGCTTAGAGACTGGAGACCACCCAGTGGCCGCAGGCCAATGCCTGCAGGGGTGGGAGCACTCTCTGCTCCTGCACAGGTGAAATAGAGCCCAGCTTCCACTGTTCAGGCCACCGCTCCCGTCCGCCGGCCCCACGAGGGGAATCTTTAAATGATTACTGGTAAGATAGAAACCATTTTGGGGGCTTCCCGATGTGCCCCTCACCCCGTGAGCCCTCCCCCAGTCCCCAATGGCCTTGAATGGCCTCATGGGCTCTGCCCCAGGAGGTCTCGGCATCCACCAGGCACTGGAATCCCGGTCCAGCGCATCTGCAAACCTGAAGCACTGGTGATTTTGCCTCCACTAGTGCAAGTGTTGAGAGAGACAGAGAGAGACTGTGACAGGTGAAAGCAGAGGGCAGAGAGGGGGAGACGATGGCCAAAGCTGGAGGAAAAGAGGCAAGAAAAGCAGGCACACTTCAAGGGGACAATTTTCTACAAAGCAGCTGAAAGTCTGGGGCTCCTGCAAGTATCAGTGGAATTGCTAAGAATGTCATGTCCAAGGGCACCTGGGTGGCTCAGTCGGTTGAGTGTCCAACTTCAGCTCAGGTCATGATCTCACGGTTTATGAGTTCAAGCCCGGCATTGGGCTGTGTGCTGAGAGCTCAGAGCCTGGAGCCTGCTTCGGATTCTGTGTCTCCCTCTCTCTCTGTTCCTCCCCCACTTATGCTGTGTCTCCCTCTGTCTCTCAAAAATAAATAAATGTAAAAAAAAATTTTAAAAAGAATGTTATGCCCAGCTTTGCAGTTGACACTTTCATGTCTGAGTTTTTCCAGGTCCCGGATGTGACAGATGTCCTCTGGAGTACCTGCTGACCCCAGTGAGGGGGACAGAATCACGAGGCCCAGACAAAGGCCTCAGACGCCTATCATTCTGAAGTTCTCAACAAAGCACTTGGCTTAACGAGATGCTTACTAGATGCTGGTTCTGGAATTTTCTGGAGGTGGGTGTGAATCTTCTGGATCAGTCTCTGCAGCAGCACTAATGAATATTTACCAAATGCCTCCGTGGAACCTGGCACTTTGCCCAGGTACCGGCCACCTGGAACCTTCCTTCACCCTTCCTTGTTCCTCAGCTGAACAGAAAACTGGGGCCTATCTTTATTTTTTCTTTTAATTTAAATTCAACTTAGTTAACAGTGTAGCATAGTCTTTAAACGACAGGCAGAAAATAATCAAGGCTTCATTAACACATTCACCTTCGTGCTGTTAGAGAGAGAAAGACAAGAATAAAGAAGAGGCGAGTGGGGGAGAGGGGAGGGCATCCCAATAAACATTCCAATCCCACACAGACCATTGAAAGGGTATCTGAGCTTCTTAAACCTGCCCCCTCCCACCTCAGTCATTGTTAACGACCCTTCAGGGCCAGAGAGCTTTACTTTCCAGAACCTGAAAATAAAAACAGATTAATTCATCTGTAATTCTTCGCATTAAACAAGTCCCTGGCTTCCTGAAAGATCCAACCATGAGGTTCATGTAAGTCAAGTGTTTTCCTTCTATTTTTTCAAATGTGATTAGATTCACACACAACTTCTCTCGGGCAAAATGAGGTCCAACCGTAAGGGGATATATCCAATATCGGTGTTGAATTACAAGTTGCCGGAATTTATAAACTTCGGAGCCTCAGGGCTCACATCACCACAGCACGGGATTCGGGATTCTTACCTTAAATTAAAAGACAGGGAGAGATCCTGATGGAGAGGCCTGGGGTCTGTCCAGGCACCTACTTGTGCGGCTCGGGCAAGTCCCGTGTCCTCTGTATGAAATCAGCGGCTTTCCCTGGACATGACGGGGTAGGCTTAAATTTCCTTGGATCTTCCAGGTCCGTGAATCTGAATTAATTATCATTCAAGTTCCTATTTGTGGTTTTCCTCCCTTTCATTAATTCGGAAAAACAGGGTGCACAGAGAGATGTATCCATTTCCATTCAACAGGATTTACCTTCCAGACTCTGCATGCAAGGGAGACAGAGATGAATATGGTTTGGAGACTGCTTCTAGAAGCTGAAACAGACTAAGGAATATGGAAAACAGGCTACAGATGTAAGCAGAGAGGGGCGCCTGGGTGGTTCAGCCGGTTGGGTGACCGACTTCTGCTCAGGTTAATGGATTCGAGTCCCACGTCGGGCTCCGTGCTGATGGCTAGCTCAGAGCCTGGAGCCTGCTTCGGATTCTGTGTCTCCCTCTCTCTCTGCCCCTTCCTCTCTCTCTCTCTTTTTCTCTGTCTCTCAAGAATAAACATTGAAAAAAAAGATGAAAGCAGAGAGATTGGGCACTCCTTTGGGGGGATATAACAGAGTACATCAGAAGACTTCTGAGGTAATTCTGAATCAAAGCAGACAAGGCAGGGCACGGTGAAGGGCATGGTCTTCTGGGAACCTTAAACACACTGTTAGCTCTGCCCCAGTGCTCACTAATGCACTGTCCTAGGTTAACTCATTTTAAAATGTGCCATCAAACCTTCTGACAGATCTTAAGGGAAGATTCCCCACAGATTCCCCATAGATTTCTACCATCCTGGACAGGGTGTGGGGGGAATTCTCATTCTCCAAACAGCAAGTCTGATAAACTCTCTTACATCATGTGAGCTTCTAATCAAGGTCTAGGAAGCCAGATTCATTCATTTTAATGAGTCGCTAGAATGACACGAACAAGAGCCCTCGCTAAAAAAGACCTTGCCTGAGTAAGATGGCGGGTATCCTTGTGAGCAGGAAAAAAAAAAATCCTTAGAAAACTAAAAAAGGAAAGAAACAGGCATGACTGGGGTAAAAATCACTTTGGAATCTCTAGTTTCCTCTGGTCACAATTTACAATCCACATTTCAAGGTCAATTGAACCACTTGATGGCCAATTTGGGGACAAGGAGAGAGTTACAGGAGGAATTATAAATAGGCATAAGGGTTTCTGACACCAAGCAGACCCTCACAGCCACACACGGCTGAGTCTGTAATGATTTCAGGTCATTCCCAAAAGCGCAGGTCAAAGGGACTCTGCGAGCACAGGGGCTGTTGATTTAACACTGGCCTGGTGACATCCATTCTGCTCTGTGTGTGGACGGACGTTCAAGGTGGAGATATGGCACTGATGAGCTGCGAGGGTGGGAAATCGGGATTTAAAGTGTTTGTGGGAACCTGACCCTTCTCTGACGGCCCAGGGCTCCCTTCTCAATTCAGAAATGTCTAGCCTGTTTAGGACACAATGCTCTGTGTCTTCTGATGGGTCACGATCAGAGAATATTGGGTCATGACGGAGATAGGCATCACGGAGACTGGGAGTCATCCAGGAAGGAATTGTTAAAGGGATCAAAGGACGTGCCTGAGGAACCAGAAAATAGAATTGGTCTGTCCATCAGTATGCCCCAAGATAACATCTGTAAAACCTCTCTGGTAATGGTGAAGGGAAACCTCAACTCTTTTGAGTGTGGGGGGGGAAAAGTCCATCTCCACGTCAAGACTAAGCACTTGCATGGATATTCAAATATGAATTCATTTGGCCACATTCATTTGGGTGCTGAATCAGAAGTCAGGGAGCCTCGCCTCTGTAGAACACGCTTAAGATCACAAACTATTCCGTCATTGCCGCCAAATGTCTGAAGGCTGGTATAGACGCGGCTGCATCAGAATCACCAGGGACGTTTCTCACAGGTGCCCTACATCTCACTTCCAAAGATCTGAGTTGAGTGAGCTACCAATAGTTCAGGCTCCTCACTGCTCACCGGGGAAACTGAGCTGTGGAAAATACTTTCTATTTCATGATAAATCCCATTAAATTCTCCTTGGGAAAGGAAGGGACATTGCCCCTAAAATGATGCAGCTAGCTTGAAACCCAGCCACGAATGGCCCCCAGATAATTCAGCCTCCCATCCAATGTTTATTCCTTCCCTAATCCATCTTTTTTTTTCTCTCTTCATTTGGAGGATTCCTTTCTTCTTAAATCTTCTGCTGCTCCAGCTGAAACACTCAGGGCCTTGCATGTGATCTAGGCCGCTGCCCCTGAACCTACAGCCAAATGCGTGCTTTTGCATTAAACCCTACAGCTCAATCCCACACTTCATCAAGGCTCGGGCTGAACCACCACCACCACGCCTGCACTCGCTCTTAATACATTGTGACACCCTAATACTACAGTGCCTTTATGAGCTTCAAGGGAAATTACATTTTAAATTATAGCATACAAGTATAATGGAAAATCTAATTGTAGCAATGACAATTTATTTATCAATCATTTATCATTTTGATTTATAAGGTGCCCGACTTGATTTAAAGGTAGCTAATGTTTTCAAATCTCAAGGCACCCGTACAACCAAACACGCATTGAAAGTGGCGACATGAACGAGGGTTGATTTGCCACACTCCTCTGCTCATCCTTCCCACACCCAGGGCTGACGTGAGAAGTGCGACGAGGTTGAACCCAGGCACCTCCAGGAGGCAGCTCAGAACTTCCTGGTATCCCATCTCATTTATTACAGAAAATTGCAGCTGTGAAGTGTCAATGTTCACACGGAGATGGGTTCAGTCATGTGAATATTTCTGTGTGCCAAGTTCACACAGCTTCCGAAATCAGAGGTAGAAGGGGCCCTTCCAGAAGTGAAGCGATTGCTACATCCCCATCCTTCCTCTTGGTTCTAAGGAGTGCGCCTTGAGGATTCACCCAAAGGAGTCCATCAGTGCAGGTTATCAAATGCAACTCCCTCCATGGTGTAAATTCATATATTCTTGGTCCCAGACGCTTCCTTCCTCCCTGTCAGATATCCATGGGCTTTGTTCTAGAATCTGAGCACCTCTTTGACTACTGTGCTTGCTTAAAACTTCATATGTTCTTCAAAGCCTGGCCGGCCATGTCTGGGCTTAGCTTTCATGACTCACCCACAAGGTCTACCCAACACATACCTTCACCGTGCCCTGGTTTTGCACTTTACCGGACTCATTCATTCTGGCTCTGGAAATCCTAGATGACCTCACCATGAAGCAACACCCCCGTTAAAGGATCAGAAGTCTTGGGGTGCCTGGATGGCTCAGTCGGTTAAGCGTCAGACTAGGTATCGGCTCAGGTCATGCTCTTGTGGTCGTGAGGACAAGCCCCACGTCAGGCTCCGTGCTGATCCTGGAGCCTGCCTGGGATTCGCTCTCTCCCTCTCTCTCCACCCCTCCCCACTCATGAGTGCGTGTGCGCACTCTCTCTAAATAAATAAATAAATGTTTACAAAATAAATAAATAAAGCATCCAAAGCCCTGGATATCTGAAGTCTCAGACTTGCTGTTGTGACAATGAGCCAAACTCAGAGACTCTGAGATAGAGCCGTGCCCACAGGTCAAACTCAGTGGTCACATAGCATTTTCCAGTACATGGTTTCTTCTTTTTTTTTCTTTTCTTTTTTTAAATTTATTTTAAGAGAGACAGAGAAAGAGAGCTCAAGCAGGGGAGGGACACAGAGAGAGAAAGAGAATCCCAAGCAGATTCTGCACAATGAGGAGCTTGGACTCACGAACCATGAGGTCATGACTTGAGCCAGAATCAGGAATTGGACACTTAACTGACGGAGCCACCCAGGTGCCCCCAGACCATGGTTTCAACTTAGTACACCCAGACCTGCCAGGCATCAAGCTAACTTGGGCCCTGCCATGAAGAGATTTTCCCCAACCTCATGTTCTTTGAATTCTGGCTTTCTACCTTCGAAGGCAAAATTTTTTTCCACTACATCCAACTGGTCTCCAGTTCAACACATCCCTCGTCCCTTGTATTCAACCTCCTTGTTTGGAACAGGCCTTGGGTCCCCTAAGCTGCCACTGTTAGAAAACACGACTCTCATTTCATTCTCCAGGGTTCTGACACTCGTCTGCCAAAGGGGAACATGATGTGCTTCCAAATCTCAGAAAATGTAGTTGTCAGTCAAAAGTCTAATTTCCAAATGCCTCGATCACTTAATAACGATCATGTCTTGACTTATACTAAAATAACATGGAAGAGCATTTCTTTAGGGCATCTGGGTGGCTCAGTGGCTTGAACCTCCGACTTTTGATTTCGGCACAGTTCGTGATCCCAGGGTTGTGAGACTGAGCCCTGGGATCCTCTCTGTTTTCTCTGCCCCTCTCCCCCACCTTCTCTAAAATAAAAAATATAATAATAATATTAATATTAATAATAATAATATTAATGTCCTGTAAGGACTCATGATCTTCCCCCAGCAAGAAAGACTAATCTCTGAAAACAACTAGTGGTTGAGTCATCTGCCCCTTAAGCCCGATGGGGACCGCTCAGGATACACAACAAAATCTGTGTACACCCCCACCATCTTCTTGCTTTAAATAAGAAGGTAAAGGGGGCACCTGGGTGGCTCAGTCAGTTAAGTGTCCGACTTCGGCTCAGGTCATGATCTCATGGTTCGTGGGTTCGAGCCCCGCGTCGGGCTCTGTGCTGACAGCTCAGAGCCTGGAGCCTGCTTCCAATTCTGTGTCTCCCTCTCTCTCTGACCCTCTCCTGCTCATGCTGTCTCTCTCTCTCAGAAATAAATAAAAACCATTTAAAAAGTTTTTTAAATAAGAAGGTAAAGGTTTTTTCACATCCCTTGTTCTAACTTGAAGGCACAGAATGATGGAAAGTCAACCTTCCATCTGTTTTTAGAGGGAACAGGGCTGACCCAACTCTCTATGTGGTTTGATTTCCAGAAAACAGCTCTGGCCCCTGGAAACATTCCCTTGGGATTCATCCTGAGTACAGTGCTTGACATATGTTAGGCTCTTAAAACACATTAGCTGGTAATTATTATCAGGATCGTTGTTATTGCTATTATGTGTTAAACTCTCTTAGGGGCACGTGGGTGGCTCTCAGTTGGTTAAGCATCCTTCTCTTGATTTTGGCTCAGGTCATGATCTTACAGTTTGTGAGTTCAATCCCCATGTCTGGCTCTGCACTAACAGCGTGGAGCCTGCTTGGGATTCTCTGTCTCTCTTTCTCTGCCCCTCTCCCGCCCGCATGTGCTCTTGTGCTCTCTCTCTCTCTCTCAAAAATAAATAAACATTTTTTAAAAAATCTCTTAAAATTGGTTCAAATGTATTGATTGTTATTTCACAGTGTGTGTCTGTGTGTGTGTGTGTGTGTGTGAGAGAGAGAGAGAGAGCAGGAGGGGGCATTTGATCCCTTGTTCTAAGAAGCCATAATTAGATATTAATTTTTATTATTTTTTAATGTTTATTCTTTTATTTTTGAGAGATAGAGATGGAGAGACAGAGAAATGGAGAGAGAGAGAACAAGAAGGGGAGGAGCAGAAAGAGAGGGAGACAGAGAACCCAAAGCAGGCTCTATGCCTTCAGCACAGAGCCGGACGCAGGGCTCGAACTCACAAACCGTGAGGTCATAACCTGAGCCGCAGTCAGCCACCTAACCAACTGAGAAACCCAGGTGCCCTATATTTTTAAAAAATCATGACAGCAACTTGCATGTTCACTGCACTTCACTTTTGCCTACAAGCTGGACTTTCAAAAGCCAGCTCAAACACCAAAGTAATGGAGCAAAGAAAGATCGAGAAGGTAAGCCGGTGTCAGCAGAGACATCTTGATCATGTCCACCTTCGCCAGTCTCCGTGCCAGCCCAGACCAGCTCGGGCTTCTGTGGCATGCTTCATTTTAGCGCCCTCAGCAAGTGGGGATTGCAATCGGCTGTGTACCCACCGTACCCACCCAGCCCTCTGAGCTTGTTTCATGGCTTTCTGCTGGGGCTGAAAACCCATTCTGAGCTCCAGACTCTAACTCGGTTTGCTAACCCTGCCACCCTTACCCGGTTCGCTATGGCTCTATCCTGGTGGCCAGACTTTGTCCCACGTGTTTCCCAGGTGGCTCGTACTTGTCTGCAATTAGAACTAGAATGCTCTCGGGGCGCCTGGGTGGCTTAGTCGGTTAAGCGTCCGACTTTCACTTGGGTCATGATCTCGCGGTTCGTGGGTTCGAGCCCCGCGTCGGGCTCTGTGCTGACTGCCGGCTCAGAGCCTGGAGCCTGTTTCAGTCTGTGACTCCCTCTCTCTCTGACCCTCCCCTGCTCACGCTGTCTCTCTCTCTCTCCTAGAAATAAATAAAACATTAAAAAAAAAAAAAGAACTAGAATGCTCTTCCATCCTGCTACTTAGATTCTTCCACTGTGCCCCACCCACTGGACGTGATCTCTTGGGAACAGGAGAGCAAAGCCAGTTTAATCCACACTCGGTTCTTTGGCCACCCTGGACATGTGTCATGGGAATTCAGACTCTTCTACCCCAAAGTGGGATCAGTGATCTCCAGCCTTGCCTGGACCCGATCTCATCTTTCATCTGTAACTCGTGTGCTGCTATGCAAGTTATGACATGAAGGGCCAGAGAAGGGAACAAGGCATCAACAGGTAGGATTGCACGAATCTCCCTCTAAACCCTGGGAAGCCTAATACAGGGGATACCCCCCCGCCCTTCTCTGTAGCTTGGCCTCAGGTCAGAGCTTAATTATTTCACTAGACTTCGAACACCTCGAGGCAGGAACCAAATCTTACTGTTGCATCCCCAGTGCCCAGCATAATGCCATAGACACCTCATGTGCTCAGTTGGCATCTGTTGACTAAATGCACATCCCGACAGCTACCCTTGATTTCCTGACCCCCGGTATCACTCTACGATCCAGTCCTGACGTGGGAGCAAAATGGGTGCTTATTTTTCTACTAGCCAACAAGTCAGCTACATACTATTGTTAATATCTTCCTTAACAAAAGCACTTCCAGCAGTTAAAAATCATTCCAACCCGTGTTTGTTACAAAAAGTCGAGTTTGTTCAGTGAAGCAATAGGTGCAAAATGCAAATCAAAACCTCAGCAAGCTACCATTTCACACCCGCTAGGAGGGTAATAATAATAGAAAGCAAGAAGTGCTATTAGGGAGGTAGGGAAATTGGAACTCTGAACAGTGCTGGTGGGAATGTTAAATGGTTTATCCCTGTGCAAACAATACTTTGGTGGCTCCTCAAAGAGTCAGACATGTACTACTAGGCATTTATCCAAAGGATACAGAAATACTGACCTGAAGGGGCACATGCACCCCCCATGTTTATAGCAGCACTATCAACAAGAGCCAAATTATAGAAAGAGCCCAAATGTCCACTGACTGATGAATAGATAAGGAAGATACGGCATATATTACATTGGAATATTACTCAGCCTTGAAAAAGAATGAACTTTTGCCATTTTCAATGACATGGATGGAGCTAGAGAGTATTATGCTAAGAGAAATAAGTCAGAGAACGACAAATACCACATAATTTCACTCCTATGTGGAATTTAAGAAACAAAACAGATGAACATAGAGCAGGGGAAGAAAAAATAATATAAAAACAGAGAAGGTGAGCCATAAGACCCTCTTAACTATAGAGAATAAACTGAGGGTTGCTGGAGGGGAGGTGGGTGGAGGGAGGGGCTAAATGGGTGATGGGCATTAAGGAGGACATTTGTTGGGATGAGCACTGGGTGTTATATGATGAATCGCTAAATTCTACTCCGGAAACCAATGCTACACTATATGTTAACAAACTTGAATTAAATAAAATCTTGAAAGGAAAAAAATGTTAAAACATAGAATTATCATCTGACCCAGCCACTGCAGTCTTAGGTAAATAATTTGTTTGTCAGGACTGAAAACAGATACTCAGGGCTCCTGCATGGCTCAGTCGGTTAAGCGTCTGACTTCAGCTCCAACTGGGCTGACAGCTCAGAGCCTGGAGCCTGCTTCAGATTCTGTGTCTCCTACTCTCTCTCTCTCTGCTCCTCCCTTGCTCTTTCCCTCTCTCTCTCATGAATATATGAACATTAAAAACATTTTTTAAAAATAAACACAATAAAAGCAGGTACTCAAACAAGTCCACGTATGTGCATTTTCACAATGGCCAAAAGGTGAGCACCGCCCCGATGTGCATCGGCAGGTGGGTGCGTGGCACACGGGGGCAGAGCCATACAAGGGAATAGCACTGAGCAGTGAAAGCGGTCAAGTGCTGACCGGTGCTACAACCTAGACGAACCTTTAAACGTTATGCTAAGTGATAAACATCAGACACAAAGGGACACGTCTCGTACCATCTCACGTATATGAACTGTCAAGAACAGATAAATCCATAGAAGCACAAGGCAGATGGGTGGTTGGCAGATAAAAAGGGAGCAGGGAATGGGAAGGTATCGCTTATTGGGTACAGGCTTTCACTCTGGAGTGGTAGAAAAGTTTGTTTTTTAAATGTTTTATTTATTTTGAGAGAGAGAGAGAAAGCAAGCAGAGGAAGGACGGAGAGAGAGAGACAGAGAGAGGGAAGGAGAATCCCAAGCAGGCTCAGCACTGTCAGCACAGAGCCCGATGCAGGGCTTGAACTCACAAACAGTGAGATCATGACCTGAGCCAAAACCAAGGGTCAGATGCTCAACCAACTGAGCGGCCCAGGCGGCCCGATAGAAAAGTTCTGCAACTGGATCCGTGCAGTGGTTGCAAACATGGTGAGGCCATTACGTTGGCCACTGTAAAATGAATAGTTCTGCAAGGTGAGTTTCACGTCGGTGTGTCAATTAGGCAACCGGGGAATTCACTCACTATGATGAGTCCCACTACTAAAGGGCATTATAAGGGTGCCTCGGCTAGTCTTCCTTTTGTCTTTTTGCCTTTGCCCTTTTTGAAATAAAGGGAGCCTCCGACAGGTTTTGGAAAAGGACTTAAAATTTGTCCAAATCATCAAAACCTGTTGCTTCTGCAGCCTTCACGCAAGCACAGCTGCTTCAGTTCTAACCTTAGAACCGTCTCGCACAGCACAGATTTGGCCAAATGAAGGTCGAATGGCCTGCCCACAGGCCCAGGACCTGGTGGTTTGACAGCTGGTGTAGAGGGATGTGCCAGCATAAAGGGGGGAGGTGGAGTCAAAGAAAATGGAAATTATGACAAACTACTGGTGGGGTTGATGAGTACGAGTTGCTGATCTCACGGAGCTTACATTCCAGAAGGGAGACGGACACTAAAGGTAACAGAAAATTCAGCGGATTATAGAGCAAGCAAATACTCTTGAATAGTGAAGCTTGCTCTCAACAATAACCCAGAATAACAGGCTACATGGTGGCAGGTAGGGAGCATCAGTGAGGGGATGGAGGAAGCCCTCTCTGAGGTGGCGACATTTGGATAACAACCTAAACACTGGGAAAGAGAATTCCAGAGGATGGAACAGAAAGTGCAAAGCCTTTGATACAAGAGTCCCTTTGAGGCCAGTTGTGTCTCTCTCTTGAGGGCTCAAAGGAACATTTTCCTCTACTCACAGCACTTCTGACAGCAAATGTGTGGGCTCTCACTTTAGCAATTCTGACACTACTCAGAGTCAGTGCAGACCTTACAGGTTAGGGACTCAGCCCCTCAAGACCATACTCCCCACCAACGACAAGTAGTGTGTCCCCAGGGTACCCACACTTCTGCTCAGCTGTGCTGCAAACTAAGGAATCCCAACTCAGGCTCAATAACTTGCTACAAATGTTCAGAGAACTCAAGGAAACACTTTATATACGAGCACTGGTTTATTATAAAGGATAGCACTTAGGGAGACACATGGCAGAGACACAGAGGGCAGGGGTCAGGGGCGCGTGGATCATGTATTGGGGCCTCTCCAGGCACACCACCCTCCTAGCACCTTGATGTGTTCACCAACCCAGGTTTCCGAACCCGACCATCTAGACATAATCAACTAAATCATTGGCCATTGATGACTCACTCAGTCTCCAGCCCCTCTCCTCTCCCAGGAGATTGTGGAGATGGAGCTAAAAATCCCACCCCCCTCATCAAGCCTTGGTCTTTTGGGTGACCAGCTCTCATCCTAAAGCTGTACAGAGACCTCAGCCCCCAGTCAAGTCTTTAACTTAAAAAAGACACCCTTGTTGGGGCTCCTGGGGGCTCAGTCAGTTGAGTGTCCAACACTTGATTTTGGCTCAGGCCGTGAAGTCACAATTTGTGGAATCGAGCCCTGTGTCTGGCTCTGCACTGATTCTCCCTCTTTCTCCCTCTTTCTCTGCCCTTCCCCTTCTCTCTCCCTCTCTGTCTCTCTCAAAATATATAAATAAAAATGAAAAAAAATTTTCACTCCACTCAAGAGATTGAAAGGATCTTAGAAGCCTGTATGTTAGGATCCAGGGATAAAGATTAAATATTATAACAAAAGGTCCCTCCATCACCCCTATCATTCAGGAGCTGTGTCCCAGGGAACCAGAAGCAGAGACCAAATATCTGTTTCCTGTTGGCTCTAATTTATGGCATCTCCATCTGCTCATTGGTGAAGCCAGCGTGGGGCACGTCCCCAGCAGGGGAGGCCTCCCAGGGGTGTGGCGTGGACAGTGTATTCAGTAGGTGCTCTATCAGGCATGGGGCGCATGCACGCCCTCTAACTGTGCAAGAAAACCAACTCCCTAGCAGGGGAGTCTGTGCCGTCACAGCGCTTACTGAGCCGGTCAGTGGGCCCCACACTCGGGGGCCCCTTACTGGGAGACCCACAGTGATGTAGGCTTCCGGGTGCTGGGGAATGACGAAACCTGGAGGGGGGCCATGGGCAGGTAGTGACTGAGCTGAGCCAGCAGATAGGCCACCCCCCAAGGCTGCATGTAGCCCGCCCCTCCCATCAAAGAAAGAAACACCCAAGCGATTTGGGAGATGCCTCTAAACGTGTGATCCTTCCTTCCTTCCTTCCTTCCTTCCTTCCTTCCTTCCTTCCTTCCTTCCTCCCTCCCTTCCACTTTCCAGGAGCCCTCAAGTCAATCTGGGCCTGGGGAACAGCATCAAACCCCGTCTTCCCGCATTCTCATGCCACATTCTCATTTTAACCGGTTCAGGCCATCTAGCTGAAAATAGCCTCAATTTAACATCTAATCCCTGCGGGAGCGCTACCACTGCTCATGGGATGTGAGGACACAGGTCTGAGGCTGGTGGCCAGGACTGGGGAGAGTGGGGAGAGGCAGAGCCTGGTGTTTCGGAAGCATCCACAGGCGGCCTGTGTGGACACGTAGCTGCTCGGCTTTGCGGCAGCTCAGAGCACAGAGGCTCCGCGGCGCTGATACCACCATCTTTAGAAACAACTTCTCTGTGGGAAAACCCAAGGGGCGTCTGCCCACCAAATGCCTCCCCAGAAACTCCACACCCTCTTCACCGATCCATGCTCTGTACCCTTTTCTGAAACTCACCTCTTCCAGGAAGTCTTCCTGGATGCCCCTCTCTAAACCACCCACTCCATCATACCAGCTTCCTCAAATGCAACATTGCTTTGAGTCCATTTATATCTTCCTTTTTCACTAAGTTCTTCTAATAAGCGGATATTGGAGGGAATGAGGTTCTTTTTTTCCTAATTAATCAATTTATTTATTTATTGAGAGAGAGAGGAGAGAGAAAGTGCACACATGCAGGTGAGGGGCAAACAGAACCAGGGACAGAGATTGAGAATCCCAAGCAGGCTCCACTCTGTCGGCACAGAGCCCAATGCAGGGCCCAGACCCACAAACCGTGAGATCACGACCTGAGCCAAAATCAAGAAATCGGGTGCTTAACCGACTAAACCACCCAGGCACCCCAGCAATGAGGTTTTTAATTAGATTATTTCTCAAACTCAGAAATTAGAAATTTCTCAAAAGCAAGGAGCTTAATTAGCTCATAATACTGAGCCCTTCTTCCAACATCAGATGTATTCATTTTAACAGCGCTATCTAACCTCTACAACATGCCCGTGAAGCAGATGTTTTCAACGGCTTTGTCCCAAGCCGCATGGCTGGAAATGTGCCAGCCGGGATCAAAGCCCGGGTATTCTGAGCCCTGGTCCGGCACGGTGTCCGTACACCTGTCCCCTCTTCCGTGGCATCCACCCCACTCACCTGGGGGCTGGGTGAACCCTGAGGCACTGGCTGACTGTGGTAATGGGAATGCGGGCCAGGCTGGCTGAGATCACTGTCCCATCTCAGAAAAGAGAAAAAGGCCCTTCAGTTCCTAAGAGCAGCCCTTCCTACAAACGCCGCTCACTCCCCAAGGTCATGGGCCATTTGGATTTTCACTCAACTGACTCTGAAATGGTAAATTGGCAAAAATAACTCCTCCCCCTTCGGGTGACCTAAGACATGGTGATCTCTCAGACCTCTGCCAAGTCCAGCCACAAAGAGAGACGGTCAGCTCTGTCCCCCTTACAAGCCCAGCGGGGCTCCCCAAATATCTCCCCCAGAGAGGGGACAGATGGATCTTGCTCCTGGTACGCTCTTCCGTGGGGTGCAGGGGGACAGGACAAAGCTCTGGTGAGCGACCCATTAGCAAGGACTGGGTTACTGGTAACTGAGGTTTCCGAGTTCCTGGAAACCGATTTCCGAGGAGGAACCAAAGGGCAAGTAGCTAACATACCAGCTTGGCCCGTTTTGCCCAGTGGCATCGCTCTGCCGGGCACCATGCCTCCTGTGAGGCTTATTAATTGTACCCCGCCAGCCACTCGGGGCCCGTTAAGCTGTCAGCACAAGTGTTCAAAGGAAGGGATCAGATTCAAGGCTGCAAGCCCGTACTAAGAAGTCAGGCAGAAGCTGTGACTGCAGACGAATTTCCACGGACAGCTCCCCACTCGGAAAGGACCCTCCGGAGGACCAGAGCCCTTGCATCTCAGCCTCTGCCTCCCCGCATCCTAGAGACGCAAAGCTCTGAACCCAGTATGTGACGGGGACAGGAACAGAAAGCCAGAGGCGTGTCTTCACCTCTTCCTCTGTGCCCCTGGGTTTCCCTGAGGCTCTAACAGACGCCTGGAGCGGGGGAGGGGGTGGACAGCTGCCTGAGCAGGACCTTAATATGGGAGAAACCAAGCAAACCCCAATGTCACTTCTAATTGTGACCATGAGGGTGTCACTTAACCCTCTCAAAACCTCCAGCTGTCGAATGGGAAGAGCGGTGTCCCTCGGCAAGTTGATCGAGAGATCGAGGCTTGTCAAAGAGCTGGCCCGGGGTGCCGGGCTTGATCAATGTCACCTCCCTTTGCTCCGTTTTCCTGCTGTGCCAATGGAGAAGCTAGAGCCTGGCTGGCGGGCGTCCCGGGGAAGGTTCCTTCTCAGGGAGGACAGTGGGAACTGCAGACGACCGGCGCACCTGACGGTAAAGCAGCAGGCAGAGGGGGCTGGCGGCACCGGGACTTAATTGACTGGGAAAGCGGCCACACACCCCAAGGTGAAGGCACAGGGCACTTTACATATCAATAAGGTCAATTATCAGAGGCTGTCCGCTTCTTGGTGCTGTTATTAACCTCGATTGCTCTTATTAACCTTTCTGATGAAGAATCTTTCCAAAATAATTATATTAAAGCACAATTCTCCGCAAGTTTAAAATATGGGAATGTTTCATTTCGGGACTCCTGTGTCATGAGATAATGAACACCTGATTGCCCGGCTCCCTCGATGAGGTCTTTAATCAGGTTCCTGTCCTTGCTCTACCAGAGGTTCAGGGCGGNTGAGGGGATGGGAGGGGGCCAGTCTCCTCTCTAGAGGAAGAAAAGGCTGCCCATTGATGTGAGTTCTGGGGTCCCAGGAGGGCTCCTTCCCAGTGACGGCCCCCATGTCCCATCCCTAGGGGCTGGAATTCGTTTCTTTATGGAGGATGCACTGTGGTTCCCAAAACACAGGACCGTGACTGATTCTGTGCCAGGGGCTGATTCTGTGCCAGGCACACAAAAGTGCAGGTC
>NW_027532208.1:4306931-4402071 GCF_008692635.1 Crocuta crocuta
GGGGGGGGGAGGAGGGCCAGGAGGAGGAGATGCCAGCAGGCGGGCATATTAGGACATATTTGGTTGGCTTTACCCTTCCCTATAACTGCCTACATGTGACACAGGACTCAAACGGATCCTGCTGGGGGCCAGGCAGCCCGGGAGCCATCGGCTGTCCCCACTGTCACCCACGCTCAGCCTGTGTCTCAGTCCCGAGAGTCCAAGAAACACAATGTCAGGGTCGGCTCGTTTCTGGTAGTTCTTTTCTGCTGGCTTCCCTTCTCGTCCATGACTCCTGCCTTTGGTGAGAGATTCCCTGTGCCCCTTAGAGAACAATGCCCGGCTCATAGTGGGCCCTCCGTTTTGTCTTATTAATCGGGGTGAAGGCGTGGGAGGCAGACTCAGAGCAGCTGAGAGCCTGGTCTTTAGACATAAACTCAAGTTGGTGGCTGGCCGCCTTCTGGGCTAATTCTGCCAACATCGCATTGACTCGACGATCTCTTACCCCTACCTGTGGGTCTAGCCTACCACCTGCATGCGGTGGAGATCGGTGGTCAAACAAAACCAACCCCAGAAGAAAAGGTCACAAAGAAGCAGCCTTCCAACTTCACCACGTGACGTCAATGCGAAAGGAGATTTCCACGACATTCCATGCGTTCCACACATATTCACTTAAATCACGACCTTGACGGACTACACGATGCCCCTAAATGCACTGGGGAGATGGATATGGGGGCCAACAAAACCGTGGATGACTCTGAACTGGAGTCATAACGAACATGTGAGACAGTTGCTAATATCTACCCATTTTACAGATGAGGAAACTGAGTCACAGAGAGGGTAAAGGACATTCCCAAGAATATTCCTATGGCTAGGAGTGGCAGAACCAAGATTCACATCAAGCCACTTGGCTCTCAGTCTGTCTTGGTTACCCATAAACCTCCACTGCATACAGGCGGTCAGCTGAGAAATAAATACAGGTATGGGGAAGAGAGAGCACACGGAGGCACAGACTCTCTCGGCTGAAAGAGAAATTCAGAAGGTAACAGGGTGTGACCTCAGCACACATCACAATAGGTGAGATGCCAGGAAATGCTGGTGACCCAGACAGCCAGATGGCAGGGATGAGAGAGTAATGAGGATCTTGGCAAGCAAGGGACTCCAGGCAGGACTTGTGTGGCAGGGACAAAGTCAAGGTCACACTGTGGACCGCCCTTTACGTCATGGAAGATGCCCGCAGAATGGGCATCCAGTCCTCCCTCAGGGGACTTGTTGGGGATAGAAAAGGTGATGGATTACCCAAAATCTCTTGCAATTGAACAATCTGGAAGGTGAGCAGGGACCAGATACCAGGAGCACTGAGGCTAAGCCTGGCGAGGACAAATACTGTCTCCAGGCCATCATGGAAGCCTGCCCAGCAGAGTGGCATTCCAGCACACGGTTAGGAACACAGATTAGGCTGAAGTGCCTGAGCTGGCTTCCCAGCACCCCCAGTTACCAGCTAGGGAGCCTCAGGCAGATTGCTGGACTTTTCTGAGCCTCGTGTTCCTCGATGGTAGAATAGGGTTCTTATAAAGATTAAATGGGTCGTTAACACACTCAGGGCTTCTTGAAACACAGGCTGCTGGCCACTCTGGAAAACACTATGGAGGTTCCTCAAAAAATTAAAATTAGAACTACCCTACGACCCAGCAATTGCACTCCTAGGTATTTATGCAAGGGATGCAGGTGTGCGGTTTCAAAGGGGCACATGCACCCCAATGTTTATAGCAGCGCTATTGACAATAGCCAAAGTATGGAAGGAGCCCAAATGCCCATCGATGGATGAACGGATAAAGAAGACGTGGTGTGTATATACAATGGATTATTGCTCGGTGATCAAAAAGAATGAAGTCTTGCCATTTGCAAGTATGTGGATGGAATGAGAGGGTATCATGCTAAGCAAAATTAGTCAGTCAGAGAAAGACAAATATCATACGACTTCACTCATATGACTTTAAGATACAAAACAGATGAACATAAGGGAAAGGAAGCAAAAATAATATAAAAACAGGGAGGGGACAAAACATAAGAGACTCTTAAATACAGAGAACACATAGACGGTTACTAGAGGGGCTGTGGGAAGGGGGGATGGGCTAAATGGATACGGGGCATTAAGGAATCTACTCCTGAAATCATTGTTGCACTATATGTCAACTAACCTGATGTAAATTTAAAAAAAAATTAAATAATAAAAAAAAAAACACAGGCTGCTGGGCCCCCACCCAGGAGATTCGGATTCAGTGTGTCTGGGCCGGGGCCTGGGAATCAGCATTTCTGACAAGTGCCCAGATGCAGCTGGGCCCCCGGCCACACTTTGAGAAACCCCTGGCCCGGAACAGCAACGAGCAGGCAAATTCTGGAGAAAAACGCACCTTGTTGCTACGCAAGAACGTGGCCCCAAATCTGCAGAGAGATGTCTGAAACACAGGCCTTCGGTCTGGAATGTTCTGGGATCTACCCCAAGGTCTAAGACACCGTGCCGGCCACACAAAACATGACTGCCCTTGTGTGACCCTGAACAGAGCATTCAGTGCAGGGCGGGCCCCCTGGGCGGAAAGGGCTAGGTCCCTGTGGACCACACAGGCAGCACGTGCGTCGCTGAAAAGCAGGGAAAGCGGGGAGCCCGATCGTTCCGGGGGCTTCTGTGCTCTCCTGCTGCTATGATGTCCAGATAGTGGAGCTGCTCGTGTTTCCGTCTGAATTTAGGAGCAACTCGTCTTGAAAACAGCATGTAAATGTTGCTAAGACAAAAACAAAACAAAACAAAACAAAAAAAACAAAAAACCCTAACAGCTGTAGGTTGACATTCTAATAAAAAGAAAAGCCGGGTGTGGGTAGGCGGGAGTGAAGAATCGTTCAGAGGCAGAGAGTGTGGGAAAAGGGGGCCAGTATCTCTATCCAAAACAGTCCGGTCAACTTTCGTTGCAAATGCCTGAGATACTCATGTGACAGCTCTAAGAGCATCAAGCTGCATTAAAATGAAAAAAAAAAAGCTACTTTCTTTTTTCTTTCCCCCAGAAAGACTTTCTGAAAACTAAGAAATGCAAGCGTCTCTGAAATATCCCCCTGGGGATCCAGAAAGTTGTTTTCATGTGTGCAGGTTTCCATAAATAACATTTGCTAATAAAATCCTCTAATTGTTCGTAATATTAATTAAATTGGAAAACATTTAATTTTCACTGGAACCTCTGCATCAAACCAATATCGTCAGGTTGTTTTTTTTGTTTTTTTTTTTTTTTTTTAGTGATGATCTCATGTCCCTTCTTTTTGTGAGAAATAGTTCTCTCATCACAATCAAGGTCTCTGTTTTTTATATAAGACGTACAAATTAATCATCCATTTTTTCCCCAAAATTTGAGCGCAGGTAAGGACAATTGTCTCTCATGTTGCTAATCAATTTATTCAGATCCACACAAATCTTTGTTCTGGGTGGATTTTTTTTTTTTCCAGTTTGCAGTATTTAGATTAGTTGGAACCAGAATCCAATGATTTCTAGTTACCATTCTACTTGGACCACTTGACCAAGAGCTGTTCTATCCAAGTTGACTTTGAAGTCCAAGCTACATATTTCAAAATGGGTATGGATGGGGGCCCCCTGGGTGGCTCAGTCAGTTAAGTGTCTGACTCGATTTCGGCTTGGCTCATGAGTTCTAGCCCCGCACTGGGCTCTGTGCTGACAGCTCAGAGCCTACTTGGGATTCTCTCTCTCCCTCTCTCTCTCTGTTCCTCTCCTACTCATGTGCACTCTCTCTCTCTCACTCTCACTCTCAAAATAAATAAATAAGCACTTAAGATAAAATAAAATGGGGATGGGTGGATGTTTTACAGCAAGGATTTTGTTTTGTTTGCCTTATATTCTTTGTGACCAGTTTGCTTTGAAGGTAGAGACACAGAGTTCAGGAGTTTCCGTTCAGAAATGGGACAGAGGGCAGCTACAGAGGGCAATGCCCCAGACGGCAACCAGGCACCTATTTGCAAATCAAACCAAAGGTCCTAAATCTGGTACCCACTAGTTTTAGGGGATTGCAAATGATCTGTCTTCCGGTTATCAGGAGGAGGGTTAGGGTGTGAAAAATCAAATATACCCAATACGTTAAACTCAGGCAGTGCCTTCGCTGTGAATACACTTGGGTGATGCGTCTGTGGGCAGAGATGGGAGGTCCAGGGCAAGGGTTAAGAAGCTGTGACTTTCAAAGTGTCCTCCAAGGTCATTAGCACAGCTGTCTCTTTGTGATGCTGTCTTATGCCAGGACCACATTCTCATTCTGAGCCCCTTCCAACCCATTATATTGATACATGTGTGGCCGTGTTTTAATCTCTGATGCGCTTAATTACCTACTCTCTGCTCAAGATCCAAGGCCACAATTATGGTTTCCATGGGGATAAGATTCTCGGTGGCTTTTCCATCCCCCTTCATGTTCATTTCAATGCCGCCCTCCTCAGCAGTCTTGGATATTCCCATCTTCATGGAATGTTCTCCGTGCCAAGCCCAGAGGCCTTCGAAATGGGCCATAAAATGGGCCAAGTCACCATCACACGTGTCATTCACCTGGGCCGTGTCCATATCCACCCTTCTTCCTGGAACCCAGCATCAGGAGAAAGAATCCTTGAAATCACCACCTCCCCGTCCTCGGTCTCATGCCAAAGAAAGACGTCATGGCTCCCTGCGATACGTCTACCCTCTTTCCGCACAGATTTTAAAAGACAATGCTCGTAGGACAAGGCAGTAAATGGTGCAGAGTGGCCAAAACAACCAAGCTCTAGGCAATCAGTGCATCTTCCTCTTCCATTTTGGTTCATGAAAGCTTAAACGCAGAGAAGTGTCTGGCTCTGAGCCTCAGAGGAGGAGTACAACGCTGTGGCACATCAGCGGGGGACGTGTCTTCCTCATCTCTGTAATGAAGACGCTAAAGTCTAGCGTGGTACAAAACAGTCCCAGTTGTCACCCTGGTCACGCCCGTTACAAGCTGGGGTCCCTTGGGAGGACTGGTGCAGCCTCCCTGACTTAACTTACTATTCGGCAGCACGGGAAACATGCTCACGGCCTCATGGGGTCACCGTGCAGAGTAAACCAGTCTGCCCTTTCGAAGGCACTCCCAGGGCCTCTACACTGTTGTCTCCCCCAATTCTCCTTGAATAAGGGGCCCCACGCTGTAGAAGGCCCACCTCCTTGAAGTCAGGCGCATCCTGGGACTAAATCACGGATACACCACTAACTCATCCCCTTTCTGAGCTGCAACGTCTTTGCTCCCAAATGCACAATGTGAGGTTCGCCTCACTGGATAGGCAAACAGCACCGGCACAGACTTGGCCCTGGATGAACATTTCTTCTTTTTCTCCCCCCGGGCCCCCATCCTTGCTCTGCTACGTACCTCTTTGTAACCTTGGGAGAGTGGTTTAACCTTTCTGGGTCTGAATTTCCCTGCCCACAAAACTAGGGGATTTGACATCCTCTGTCAATTTCCTTCCAATTCTAACATTCCATGATGGTGTGACTTTGAGCCACCCAAGGGATATGGTAATGGGCTACATTCCACAAAAGACTTGGATGTAATATTATGAGCTGTAACACAGGCTTCCAGCAAATTCCCTTGCTCTCGCGAGCAGAATTCCCCATTGTTCGGCGTGGAATGAATAATCCAACACAACACAGGCTGTGTCTGAGCCCTGCCCCGTGCCCACACTCAGGGCCAGCCTGAGGCAACATTGTAAAGCTGAGGAAGGCTGCTGTCAACATCTCCTCCTCCCCTGGGGATGCCCTCTGCCCCAGGTAAATGTATTATTCACTTGTCTTGACATCACCTACCAGGGCTGATACCATATGCTCCAACTACTTCCTGCTCCCCCAAGAGCCTCCAAAGCCACCTTCCACTCCTCTGGGGCTCAGTGTGCTTTTTGTCAATCTTACGCAATGATTCATTTAAACATATATTACTTGCCTTTAAAAGTACCAAAGGTGAACAAGACATAGCAGCTCTCCTCGGGAGCCTTCGATCTTAAAGACAAGGGATCCTTACACACAATTATAAATTGGAACACGTCGAGCACAGGAATAAAAATAAAACAACGTTCTTTAAGAAGAGGGAAAGAGTATTGCTCCTCAAAGCAAGAAGGGACGGCTGTGCGGAAAGAGGGCATCTCAGCCCTCAGCCGTGCCCCAGGCGGAGGTAGCATCTGATGGCAAAGATGGCAGATAAGAGCATCGTGGACAGAAAGAAGAGTGCAAGCAAAAATGCTGAGTGAGAAAGCATACAGAACGATCTGATTTGGCTGGGTTCCATGGAAAGGAACAAAATGAATGAGGTTATTAGCATGGCTGGTCGAAAGTCTGTCATGAATGCCTGGAAAGCCTAACTAAGGTGTTGTTGTCATTTCCAGCAGACAACGGAGAGCTATTGAAGGTCATGGGGCCAGGGTGGGGGAAGGGCAGGTCAGACGATCTCCACAGGAAGCTTAATCCAGGGGCTACGTTTGGCGGGACTAAAGGAGAAGCGTGGCAAGTGGGTAGCAGGCTCACAGAAGGTCTCTGTGAGGAAACTGCTGACCGATTGTGAGATTTGAGACTCACGAGGTGGCTACGGGGATGGAGAAAGAAAGGAAAGAAAGACAAGCAACAGGACTGGGCTGTCATGCCATAGGGAGGCAAGAAGCATCAGAAAAGAGACAAAGAACCAAAACTTGATGACCAGAAACACGGAAGAGGGAAGGCAGACAGCAGGCTGGGTTTGGTGGGAAACGCGGGACTTCGGCTTGCCAGACGTTGTTTCCGATGCTTTGGGGATAGGGACCAGTGTCTGGGCCAGGGTTCAGGAGAGGGGTGGGGCAGAAAGCCTCCACTGGGGAATCGGCTGGACACAATGAAGTGGCAACAGAAGGCGTGGGTGGGGCTGAACACGTTTGGAGGGAAATGAGGGGTTCGTGAGGACCGGACGCCACGTGCTGGACCTTGCAAAAGCTACGTGGATGGGGTGCGAGGAGGAAAACTGGTCAGATGCACAGCCAGAAGGTCAGCAACCTTCTGGAAGTTAGGGAAGCAGAGGGATTCCAGAACAAGTCTTGGTTGCTGGGTTAGGTCCCAGTTATGTGTCTTATCCTCAGCTCCGTGGCCCATCTGGGTGGAAGGCAGGGGGGGGGNCCTCTCCTGAGAGCTCAGTCCTGCTCTAGCCCAAGTGTGAGTGCCCAATGCTCCCCGGCATAGGGCAGCTTTGGAGAGTTTCAGGTTCACAAAATCCCTCCTCAAGGACACAGCTCTGGCTGCAGGAAGACCTTCATGAGCCCCTCCCCCCCCCCTCGGGGACAGGAGGCCTTGCAGAGAGAAGGCAAAAGCAGGTGCAAAGGCCTCAGAGGCTGGACAGAAGCTGCTCTGCACCACAGAGAAAAAAGAATGAGGAAGTCCTGGGGCACCAGGGCGGCTCCGTCAGTTAAGCGTCCAACTGCTGATTCCGGCTCAGGTCACGATCTCGTGGTTCATGGGTTTGAGCCCCGCATCGGGCTCTGTGCTGACATCGCGGAGCCTGCTTGGGATCCTGTCTCCCTCTCTCTCTCTCTGTCTCTCCCCCACTCCCTCTCTATCTCTTTCTCTCAAAAATAAATAAATAAACATTTTAAAAAATAATGAGGAACTACACACTGAAGTCCTGAGATGGGGGGTGGTAGTGGGAATGAGAAAAAGAAATCTACACACTGTAGGAAGCCTGGCCCCCGGGGAAGGGGTGGTGAGGAGGACATGCGAAGAACTGCCAGGATGTGAAACAAACTTAGAGGCATATTACTAAAGGAGCGAAGCCAATCCAGGAAGGCTACGTATGTACTGTGTGATTCCAGCTTATGCGACTTTCTGGAAAAGGCAGTTAAAAGATCTGGGTTGCCAGGGGTTGGGTGGCAGGAAGGGGTGAACAGGCATAACACAGAGGGCTTTAGAGGGCAGGGAACCCAGTGTCACAGTACTACCATGACTGCCCAAGCGTGTAGGACGTACCCCCCACCCCCCGGAGAGTGGACCACAGTGTGAGCTATGGTTGGGTGATGATGGGCCGATGTAGGCTCCTTGGGTGCTAAGACTGTACCCCTCTGGTGCAGGATGCTCATAGGGGGAGAGCTAGCTGTGGGGGGGGGGTGGGAGTCTGGGGGTACAGGAGAACTCTGGCTTTCCACTCAACTTTGCCAGGAACATAAAACTGCTCTCAAAACCAAAGCCTATCTAAAAGAAAAAAAGAACTGATACTGATATTGCTTCTTTTATTTATTTTTTTCTAAAATTTTTTAACGTTTTATTTATTTCTGAGAGAGAGAGGGAGAGAGGGAGAGCATGAGCAGGGGAGGGTCAGAGAGAGAGGGAGACACAGAATCTGAAGCAATCTCCAGGCTCTGGAAGCTGTCAGCACAGAGCCCGACGTGGGGCTCGAACCCACGAACCATGAGATCATGACCTGAGGTGAAGTCGGACGCCTAACTGACTGAGCCACCCAGGCGCCCCTGCTTATTTTATTTTTTGTGTTTATTTATTTATTTTGAGAGGGAGAGAAAGAGAGCCTGCAAGCAGGGGAGGGGCACAGGGAGAGAGGGAGAGACAGAGAATCCCAAGCAAGCTCTGTGCTATCAACACAGAGGCTGACAAAGCGCCCAATCCCATGAACCATGAGATTATGACCTGAGCTAAAATCAAGAATCAGACAGACAAAGCAACTGAGCCACCCAGGCGCCCTTGATATCGCTTCTCTTAAATACTTGTTTACTTTGCTGTTGGGTGAACCTCTCTTCTTTCTTTCCTGTCTCCTAACCCTCTCACACCAAGACTTATCAAAGTATACTGAAGTCAAAACATCTTTGACATACACAGATTTTCTTTTTTTTTTCCTTTTTACTATGTGAGAAACTAGTGAAGACGCTAAGTTTTAGGTACAGAAACATTCTCTGGGCGGCTCAGTCATTTAAGCATCCGACTTCGGCTCAGGTCATGATCTCACAGTTCGTGAGTTTGAGCCCCGTGTTGGGCTCTGTGCTGACAGCTCAGAGCCTGGAGCCTACTTCAGATTCTGGGTCTCCCTCTCTCTCTACCCCGCCCTCTGTTCATACTCTGTCTCTCTCTCAAAAAAAAAAAAAAATTAAAGCAACACCTTCACAGGCCTGAATCCAGGAGACAGAAGGGACCCAGAGAGCCCAAGTCTTAGAAAAGTCAAGAAACTGTGGGAAAGCTTTGCATTTCCTCAGGCTAGAGTCAGGAGTGAGGCCCCCCTACCCAGGCCTCAGAGCCTGGAGAGACAGGAAGGTCTGGAAGTCTCCAGCTTGGCCTCATTAATAACAGCCACACTTGGCAACAGCAGTGATTGTAAAGAACAGGGCCATAGAAGAAACAGCACCATGTGAACTGGAAGTGAACAGGCAAGGCCACTTCTCTGAGCTATGCCATGGGAACACCGGATTTGACCTTGACCCAGTGTCAGGATATCATGGTCCTTTCTGCTCTAAAATTCTGTGCTTCTACATCTAGACTTCTGCATTCCTTTGGCCCTTCCAAAAGAAAGCCTCATTTGTGAGCAAGTGAAAGAGCGTGTGGTGGAGCACGATTCCCAACCACCTGTATCACTGAATCCCAACACAGGTAGGATACACTGCCAGAAATACAGGGCTTCTTTTTTTTTCTGAGAGCACTGGAAGAGCAGAGAGAGAGAGAGAGAGAGAGAGAATCCCAAGCAGGCTCTGCACTGTCAGCACAGAGCCCGATGTGGGGCTCGAACTCGCAAACCGTGAGATCATGACCTGAGCCGAAACCAAGATCTGGATGCTTAGCCAACTGAGCCGCCCAGGCACCCCCAAAGGGCTTCTTTCCCTTCAGGAAGCTCCCACCGTGCACTGAGGGCTGGCCACAGCAAGTACGCACCCTGGCTGCTGCTGGACACCATGGACAGGAGGTGCGCCAACAGCCATCTGTGGGGCCCAGGGCGGCAGCGGGTACTTAAGCATCGTGCATGGTGAAATGATCTTCGCTGACTTTCAGCAATCTCTCCAGGGCCCCCTGAGGTCAGAGATGTTTGAACAGCGGTGCAGGTTGAACTTGCTCACCAGGCCAGCTCAGTTAATCTACTCCCCATGGGCTGCAGGCTTCCTCGGTCATGGCCAAACCAGGTGAGTGATAGGTGAGCCGCAAGGTGTGCAAATATTTGGCTTCATCTGTGATCAAATAAATCATCTTCTCCTTTCCCTGAGCTCTCGGAAAACCCAGCAAAGCTCCGGGACCTGCCCAGGAGCAGAGATTGAAGCACGAGGAACACACCCTGCTTAAAGGAAAGGCAAGGCTGTAAAGAAAGTCCTTTTTTACACCCACACACAAATTATGGCCGGCATCTCAAAACTTCACTTTTTCCGTAACACATCTTCTCAAAGCATGTTAGCCCGTGCATAGTAATAGGCACTATTATGCATGGAAATAAAATATCTTTATGTGGCGAGTTAAAATAAGGTTTCGTTTTCAAAACCTCTTTGCCATCATTATTTGGATTCATGGAGACTGGATAAGGGAAGCCTCTCAAGGCTTTCACGTTTGTTTTTGTTTTTTTTTTTTTAAGAAAGTCCTGAATCCTGGACCCTGAAGCAGGTGCACAGGACTGCTGGTCCCTTCCCCAAAGGGACACTAGGGCCAGCTTTCGTGTCACTCCCAGGGCCACCAGAGGAAGTGTGCCTATTTCGATTCCTTCCGAACAATGCTAGACAGGCTTGGTGCCGAGGGGAAACGTTCAGTCAGATTGTTCTGTGGGCTTGATATTTTCCGATGACTTATTCTGAGGAAATTCAACTCTTGCCTATTTTCTGCAAACTTAACTCAGCGGCTTTCTGTATTTCAGGTAGGGCTCCTGTTCACGCTTCGACAGTGCAAGGGCAGAAACTATGTAGGAATTCATGTGCTTGGGTGAATTTTTAAAAAATCTCAGTTCTTCCTCTTTAATGTTATATGTACTGCCAGCCTAGTGGCTCGTCTTCCTCCTCCTCCTCCTCCTCCTCCTGGGTTGTCTTCAAGAAGAGAATGACAGGGACACCTGGGTGGCTCAGGCAGTTAAACATCTGACTTCAGCGCAGGTTATGATCTAGCAGTCCGTGAGTTCGAGCCCCACATCGGGCTCCGTGCTAACAGCTCAGTGCCTGGAGCCTGCTTTGGATTCTGTGTCTCCCTCTCTCTATGCTCCTCCCTCACTTGTGCTCTCTCTCCATCTCCCAAAATTAATAATTGTTAAAAAAGAGAATTTTTAAAAAAAGAGTCTGACTCTTGATTTCAGCTCAGGTTATGTTCTCACAGTTGGTGAATTCGAACCCCAAGTGGGGCTCTGTGCTGACAGTGTAGAGCCTGCTCAGGATTCTCTCTCTCTCTCTCTCTCTCTCTGTCTCTCTCTCTCCCTCTTCTCCCCCACTCACGCTATGTCTCTCTCTCTCATTCAAAAATANCTCCCTCTCTCTGCCCCCCCCAAAATAAATAAATAAATAAATAAACTTAAAAAACAAAAAGAATAAGGGAATGACAGTGATCCCTCCCCCAGATGGACACCCACAGTATTAGGTCCGGCCTGTCACCGGTACCAACATAAAAAAACCACCCACAAAAGCAAGAACTCTATGCCTGTCACTGTCCTTGCCCATGATCTATCACCATGAGCCAGGGACAGAACGGACTCTTCTCTCGGGCTGTGGGCTTAGAATACAGGCTGCCCCTTGCTCCCGAACCATGTGCAGCTACCCTCCCCAGTGAGTAACCTGCATACTCAAACTCAGATGGCTGTGGGGCTTCCAGATGGCTTTACAACCATAACAGAAATATCAGGACACCGGACACGGACCCTCCCTTCTCAGGCATGCACGACTGCCAGTTTCTTTGGACCAGATCCCTCCGAAAGATACATGCTCTCTCTCTCTCCAGATCATAGACGTTCACACCATTTCTGCTAATAAATCCATCAGACCTTAGTTTCTAGAACCTTCTCTGACTGGATTCTGTCACCTCTACCAGTTCTCTTCACTTCTTGCTTTGTCTAAATCCTTCATTCTAGTTACCTCCAAACCTTTTGCTGGATACCTCATGTCTGCCTCAGAGCCACATGGGGGGCCTGAGATGTCAAGTCAGGGGCCGCAGATGTCTCACACTTGGGTTAGAAATATCAATTCTAGGGGGCACCTGGGTGGCTGTCAGTTAAGCATCCAATTTCGGCTCGGGTCATGACCTCAGTTTGTGGGTTCGAGCCTTGTGTCAGGCTTTGTGCTGACAGCTCAGAGCCTGGAGCCTGCTTAAGATTCTGTGTCTTCCTCTCTTTCTACCCCTCCCCTACTTGCGCTCTGTCTCTCTCTCTCTCTCTCTCTCTCAAAAATAAACATTAAAAAAAAAAAGAAGTATCAATTCTAGTACCCTGCTGAAGCGTTTCACTGAGAAGAGGTGGGGGCACGAAGCATCTATGTTTTTACTCTTGAACGTTATATTACAAAATAATTATAGATTCACAGAAAGTCACAAAGATAGCACAGAGGGGTCTCATCTACCCTGAGCCCAGTTTTCCTCCAGTTAAACCAGTTTTTGTGTGTAATAATTGTGCTCTTGGTCAGTTCTAAATATATCCTAACTTAATTAACATATTTTCTTTGTCTCTGCACCTACCCCTTCTCACATGCTCTCTCTCTCAAAATTAATAAATAAACTTAAAAAGGAAGATTTATTCTTTGCCCCATGGTAACATCTAGGTAAATTTTCAAACTGCAGGGGCTGCTGGGTGTCTCAGTCGGTTAAGCGACTGGCTTCAGCTCAGGTCATGGTCTCACGACTTGTGGGTTCAAGCCCCGCGTCGGGCTCTGTGCTGACAGCTAGCTCAGAGCCTGGAGCCTGTTTCAGATTCTGTGTCACCCTCTCTCTCTGACCCTCCCCTGCTCACGCTGTCTCTCTCTCTCAGAAATAATTAAAAAAAATTAATAAAAAAAATTTTTCAAACTGCAAACAGATGGAATTCCTGCAACTTATTTTTTTCTGATATCTAATTTAATTGTATTGTAGATAGAAAATGTGGTCTCCATGTTATCCTTTGATATTTTCTGTAATTTGCCTTATGGCTTAACCAATGGTCAATATTTGCAAATGTGTTATGTATACTGGAAATAAAATATATTCACTCATTACCGGGTACAGAGTATGCCTTTTGTATCTTAGAGAGTTTCAAAGGATGTTTAAATAATCTACGTCTTTCTATATTTCAGCCTGTTGGATCTAATACTGACGGTGAAGGAAAATCTCCCAGAATCATTGTGGATTTGTCCAATTCCCCATATAATTCAATCAAGTTTTCCTTGTGTATTGTTTGAGACTGTATTATCATTTCAAGTTTAAAACTGTCATTTATTTCCAAAGAATGGTTACTTTTCACATCATTATGCCTAATTCTTCTCTTCGCCATGGAAAGCGATTGTCCGATGTGGATGTGACAACATACTAGCTTGTCTATCTCGTCCATCCGAATGCTTTTGATGTCTCTGTATCTTTAGGTTTAGGGTACGTCTCCTGTGCTGTGTACTCAGATGGACCTTTCTTTTTTCACCCAATCTCTCAGGGTCTGCCTCTCAACTTAGCAATGGAGCCCACTTCCAATGAATGTGCAAACTGATTTTTATGCATTTGTTTTTTACCATTCGGTGCTCTCTCACCATTATTTTTAGGCTTTTTAATATTTCCATTCCTGCATCCTTAATCAGTTTTGCTTTTCTTTCCCTCTGCTACATAGCAGTGACATTCAATTTCTAGGGGCTCAGTGGCGAAAATTTTATCATGTCTACTCGGCTAACTAACCAAGACCTCAAGTGAATCGGTAACTCTTCCCTCCTCCTAAACAATTAGGACTGAGAACACTTCATCCTGATCACCCCCTTTCCCCTGTGATACTGTAGACTATCATTTTAATTCCTTCTTTTGGGTGGGGAGCCCAGGATCTATGGTCGCCATGTCTCCTGATATGCGAAAAAAAGCTGGTCTGAGAGCCTAGAAAGACGACATGCAGAGAGAAGCCAAGATGGCAGACAGGAAAATGTCTGGCAGAAATTGCCAGAATAGCTCTGGTTGTTGGAGAACTCAAGTGGCGCCCTTGTCCTTCCGAGGNCATCTTAGAGCAAATATCGTGGGCTTCAGTCTGATTGGACAATTCCAGCCACATATCTTTTCCTTAACCATTCCTCTGCTCAGAGGGGAGGGACTGTATACTGAGTAACTGAGGAAGAGGATGTCAGGGCCCCTACAGGGCCCGATGGACCCCCCCCTCACACCCTGACACATGAAAACAGCATGCTGTCTGGAAGAGAAGGAGAAATTGCTACCTGCCAGCCCCAAACAGCAGCCATCCACCCTTCAAATAAAGGGGGAGTTGAGAGGGGGAGAGGTACACTTCACTCATTTGCTTACTTATTCATTTAAATGATATTTAGCCATTTGTTCAAATATTAAGTACTGCATTTCATGGTGCGCCCGGGTGCTTCAATCCGTTAAGCATCAACTCTTGGTTCCAGCTCTGGTCATGGTCTCATGGTTTGTGAGTTTGAGCCCCGCATCGAGCTCTGTGCTGACAGCTCAGAGTCTGCTTGGGATTCTCTCTCTGCCCCTCACCCACTCACTCTCTTTGTCTCTCTCTCAAAAAAAAAAAAAAAAAAACTTAAATTTTTTTCTAAAAATCTTAAAAAAAATAAAAATCAAAAATAAATACCTGTCTTTCAGGTGTCAGGGAAGAACTAACAAATAAGGCAGTGTGGCCCCGGAAGAATTCAAGTTTGGTGCAGATTAAAGTACAGACTTGAAGTAACTTCTGTAATTGGGGTAGAAGCAAGGGGCTAAAGGAAATAAAGTAGAGGTAGATCCGGGAAGACTTTCCCAACGGGAGTAATGCCCGGATTGAGTCCTGGAGGGTAAAGAGACAATTATACGGTTGAAAGAGGCAGGGCAAAGCAGGTCACACTCCCCTCGCAGAGGGCACAGCATAGACAGGCTCAGGGCATACCATGGTTGGAGAATTTCTCTGCCACCTTTCAGCGATTTCCATCCCGTGCTCCCAAGCATCCCTGTTTGAGCCATCCGATCATTGTTATCTGCGTCCTCAAAACACTGTAGCCTCTTGTTCAGCGAGTTTTCCTTCTCGGCTTGCTACCTGCCATTTTATTAATAAGACAGCTGAGGCCCAGAGAGGTTTAGCCACCTGCCGTAATGTATGAAACGATCTTTCCTCTTGGGCTGATGCAGAGGCTCACTGAGGGCTCAGTGCTTGTCTGAATCACAGCCCTAAAGAGTTTAGCACCAGACGCTGCAATTCGTGAGGAATTGATTAATACCAGAATGAACTGGGGATTCATCTGAAGGTAATCTCTCGGCTTATTCCCTAAGAGACATACCAGAAAGCCCGTTGAAGGGGAAGCTGATGGTAGTAAAAACAACGGGCAGGCATTTAATGGATATTGCCACCTCAGAACTGGGCCAAGTCCATTTTCATGTGTTTATTTCAATTCTCAGTGTGCCTGTATGAAATAGATTCTATGATGATTATAACGAGTCCGAATAATCATACGTAGCCCCATTTAATGGAGGTAACTGAGGCTTGGCGTTGTCCAGTCGCTTGCCCTCTGTCACATGGAAGGTTCATGATGGAATTCAGATGGGACCCGGGGCTGTCTGCTCCTGGGGCAGCTCCTCTCCATGACGGCATCTGAGGCCTTCTTGCAGATGGCTCACTCTGACAACCGAGAGATGGCTCAGACACAGGAAATGCAATGTACGCCCTCATCTCTGCCTTCCAGAGTAATGGCCTGGATGTCCTCCAAGAACTTTTCTGGAAAGAAGTTACTCATCCATTATTCTGGAAATCTGAGCAAACGCAGAGCTGGCAGCACCCAGGGGAGCTCCAGGTGGCTGGGCCTTCCAGCTGTGACCCTTCCCGAGACCAACCAATCGGCGTCGAACATGACAAGTCACCATCCATTACCTCCACCGATTTCTCTTAAGCAAGGCGGTGCTCTGGGAAGTTCCCCAGATGCTAGACATCCAAAGATAGCTCAACGTGGGTCCCGCTTTCAAGAAGCCAACAGTCTTGGGGAGCCTGGGTGGTTCAGGCAGTTAAGCTTCTGACTTCGGCTCAGGTCATGATGTCATGGCTTGTGGATTCTAGCCCTGGATTGGGCTCTGTGCTGACAGCTCGGAGCCTGGAGCCTCCTTCAAATTCTGTGTCTCCCTCTCTCTCTGACCCTCCCCTGCTTGCTCTCTCTCTCTCAAAAATAAATAAACATTAAAAAAAAAGGAACCAACAGTGTAGTGATAGAGTTGGCATGTAAATTAAGAACTGCAGCAAAGCAGTAGAGGCAATGCACACCACATATAACAATAAGAACAACCACGAGAATAGCAGCGACTACCCTGGAGGGCTTACCAAGCACCCGCAGTGTATTAAGTGCTTTACATGTATTACCTGCCTTAGCTCAGGCTGCAGTAACAGAAGACCACAGACCCGGTAGCTTAAACGCAAACATTCACTTCACACCGATCTAGAGGCTGCGAAGTCCAAGTTCAAGGAGCAGGCAAATCGGACCAGCTTCCCAGCTTGCAGGCAGCTGTCTTCTCGTTGCATCTTCCGATAGCAGACATGTGTCTCTTATAGAGGCACTAATCTCGTTCATGAGGGCTCCACCCCATGACTACTCACCTCCCAAAGGCCCCACCTCCTAATACATTGGGGGTTAGGATGTCAACAGATGAATGGGGGGGTGCAAGCATTTAGTGTATACCATTCCTTATTTCCTCTTTGTAACATATCTGGAGAAATTACCCTTAGCATCCACTGTATACCTTTTACACATTTTGGCTCGGTCAGTTGAGCCTCTGACTCTTGATTTTGGCTCAGGTTATGATCTCACAGTTTGTGGGATCAAGCCCCATATTGGGCTACATGATGACAGCACAGAGCCTGCTTGGGATTCTCTCTCTCTTCTCTCTGCCACTCCCCTGCTCATTCTCTCTCTCTCTCTCTCTCTCTCTCTCTCTCTCTCCCTCTCTCTCTCAAAAATAAACAAACATTTAAAAAAGGGAGAGAGAATGTATATATTTTTCACATTTAACACAGGCAGAGAAAGGTTAAGTAATTGCCCAGGGTCACAATAAGTGGCGAGATGCAGATAAGAACCGAGGCTGGCTGGTCCCCACAGCCAGCTCTGTACAGGCACACAGGCACCGAACCCTATACCCAGGACACTTTGGGAACCCAGAGGTAAAGGCGCCGCCACCTTCCAGGGACTGAAGGACCCACGACAGTGCCGAGGAGCATAAAGCTGTCCGGTGGGGGGTGCAGTGCATCAAGGCATCTGGGGAATCACACTGCCAGCCCCTAGCAGAGTCTGTGACCGGACAAGTAGCAGCACCTTTCCCGGGAGGCATGTGGATTTTCTAGTGTTAAAGGTAGAGCTTTAATGCCCGAGTCCCCGGGCTCAACTCCTGGTCACCTGCGTGACCCACGTCTCAAATCCCCACATATGTGAACTGAGAAAAAGAATAGTTCCCACCTCTCAGGGTGCTAGAGAAAACCAAAATGAGAACATCCATATACATGCTAACCACCCTGCTGTGCTTATAGTATGTGTTCAATACACGTTAGTCTAGGAAAAAATAGAAAGTGACTTTCACAGGGAGACCTAATGAGTGAGTGAGTCATAGGGCTGAGTCAGACCTACAGCAGAAAGAGGGGGGAAGAGGTACAATACTCAAAAGAAAAGCCAGAGCGGAGCCTGGGTGACTCGGCTGAGCGTTCAGCTTTGGCTTAAGTCATGATCTCATGGTGTGTGGGTGCGAGCCCCCCACTGGGCTCTGTGCTGACAGCTCAGAGCCTGGAGCCTGCTTCGAATTCTGTCTCTCTCTCTCTCTCTCTGCTCCTCCCCTGCTCACGCTCTGTCTCTCTCTCTCTCTCTCTCAAAAATAACCATGAAAAAAACAACAACAAAGGAAAAGCCAGTGATGATACTCAGAGACAAGAGAAAGCAAAGGCTAAACACTGGGTCAAAGCAACTGGAGAAAAGGAGGGGGAGGAGGGAGGGATGAAGGTCTCCATGGAAGGGTCAGCAAGGTGGGCTCACGAGGTGCACAGCAGGGCAGGCCAAAGAGAGGATCTTGTACTAAGCACAGCGGGGTCGCACTATTCTTCTGCCATTTTCCATTGAAGCAGGGAGGGCCGTGAACAGGGTTTTCCGGTGATCTGGGCCAGAGGTGGTGGCCGTGTGGACGAAGAGGCAGAAGAGATGGGGGAGAAGTGGATGGATCGGGGACGCGTCTAGGACTGGTAAGGGATGCAGTCTGGGAAAAGGGAGGGAAGCATCCCCATGACAACCAGGCTTCGGTTTGGGAAGCAGGCAAGTAGAGGTGCCTAAGGGAGTCGTGTGGTGGGGAGGTTCTGGGGTGCCGGTGAGACAGCCAGGTGGGGCCATCTGCGGGGAGTGATGGACGCCAGGCTAGAGCTCAGCAGAGGGTTCTGGGCCATTTGGAAACCGTGGCAGATTTATGTCAGTCACCTGTCTCCGTATCTCTTCCTCTGCATTTCTTTTCAAGGCAGCTTTGAATCTGGCTAAAAGAGTGCTTCTTCCGGCTTTATAAGATTTAGTTAACGACATAGAACAAAAATGTAAGGAAACTGTCAGTTTGGTTTTTTTTTCTTTCTGTCACCTGGGATGCAGATGTGATGACTGGAACCCCAAGGACCATCTTTGCCCATGAGGTAGAAGTCAGGCTCTGTGGCTGTTGAGGCAGAGAGATGAGTGTTCGTGTCCCGGATGGCTCTGTGGAGCCACTTCTAGAACTCACTGACCCACAAAGGGATACCTTTCAAAGGGACAGAGAAGCAGCCAGGATGAAATTGTTGAGAACTCAGAGGGGGCTGATGCCCAAAGAAGACCAGAGAGGGTGTAGGCAGATGAGGCCCAAGTGAATTCCCTGAGACAAACAGTCTCTCTCTGTTGCATGTGCCTGTGTGTGTGTGGGGGGGGGGGGTGAGCAAAGAAGGAGACTCAACACAATCCCCAGGGATAAAAGCCTCAGTCCCCCTCAAAAGCCAAATACTTCCATGTCAGGTAGTCCTGACAGTTAGAAACCTTTTCATTGTATGAAAACAAAGTCTGCCTCCCGGCGATTTCTACCCAAAGCCTCCTAAAGACACACGTAATAAAGCCTACAACCTCAGTTTCAAAACGGGCCTTCTGCACTTCACAGAGGACACTCCTGTTCTTTGGTTCTTCCAGATGCAGATTCATTACCTGCCTCTCAAACATTCATCACACCCAATTCCGGATCCTTGACAGCATTTATTACCCTCTTCTAAATGGACATCGTCTTGTTAACATCCCCACGTGGACACCTGCTAAAGCAGGTTGATGAATCCCACGGCCCATCACCTCCCTGCACCGGCACCGCGCTCCTACTAATGCGGTCAGAGTGGCCCAGGTTTCTCCAGCAGCTGATCACCCTGCAGCCTGTATTGAGCTTGAGGCTTTTGTTAAGCCAGCTCATCCATCAAGGACAAACATGCTGACATCTTTTTAAATGACATCCAACCTCTCTGCAGAAGTGGACAGAGAGATTAGATCCCAAAAGGTGGTTCAGAGATGTTCCCTGACAGTGTTGGGTTAGAAATCAATTTTAATCTCTCGCCTATTATGTCAGGACGAAGCAGCCCCTCGAATACAACAGCCTGATTAGCAAAACAAATGACACACGGGTCCCTCAACCCTCCAGAGCTTTTCCCGCTGCCTCCTTTCCTCCTGTGACAAAGACAATTGTCATTCGAGTGGCAACAGGTGGTACCGGGCAACAGCACAGTGACCGCCCTAAAAACGCCTCCTTCAAAACCACAGTCACACAGAAACCAGAAGAAACTCTAAAATTCTGTCGAGAGAGGACTTGCAAAGGAATGAAAGACCACAGATGCCCGTAATTTCAAAATTAGGGCTTCCTGGCCCCTGCCATCAGTGGAAATGGTCCCGGGGCACACACTCTCGGCCTCAACTCCTTTATCTAGAAAAACCGATCAGAGCATCTACTTCAGTCAGAATATCTGCTTTGTGACATCCGCACCTGGGCCAATGAGAACAACCCAGGGACTGCAACTATTAGCATAAAGTGTAAGGCAACCTTCCACTGGGGGTGGGGCTTGTCTCCATGGCAACCCTCCAGGCAGATCCCAGTGCCTACCCCAGTGCCCTTGACAGTGCTAATTCACAGAAATAGGTGCCGAAGGGCAGGATGGACTGAGAGGAGCTCCGATCCGCATGTGTGGCAGAAAGAACATAGGCACTGGAATTTCTTGGGCTTCTCACCTTGTAACCTTGCCTATTAAACGGGCACCTTCATTACGCTGGGTTGGGGGGGGGGGGATCAGACCCTGTGTTCTACTGAACATGCTGCACTTGAGGTGGACTCATAAAGCAACTTTGTTTCTTCGCCTTCAAACTGCTGCAGCCAGAGCTCCTCTTTCCTGCCCCTTGGTGATATCTTAGAAGGTTCCGAAGCTTTTCCAAGCTTTTCCAGACTGGCCAGTATCAGTCAGGAGAAGAGTATCAGGTCGGCATACTGAAGCTCTAGATTGCATTCAGCTGAAGCTTCTCCCCTCCTCCCCGGTGGGGGCCTGTTTTAGACCCTGATGTCAGGGGCGCCTGGGTGGCATCCGTCTTTGACTCAGATCATGATCTCACAGTTCATGGGTTTGAGCTCTGCCTTGGGCTCTGTGCCGACAGCTCAGAGCCTGGAGCCTGCTTCGGATTCTGTGTCTCCCTCTCTCTCTCTGACCCTCCCCCATTTGTGCTCTGTCTCAAAAATAAATAGACATTTAAAAAAAGAAGGAATGTAAAGGCCTGTCTTGGAGGAGTGGCTGGAGCACAGGAGCGTCATCCCTCTCCAGCCTGTCCTCCCGACCTCTCTGCCGCTTGCTGCCCAGGACAATAGCGAGTACACCCAGAAGCGTCCAGTGTCTGTCACTCGCCCAGACATGGTTACTGAGGAGGGTGCTTTCTTTCTCTCCGTGTCTTAGTTTGCACGATCTGGGATACGGTCTCCTTATTTCTGACCCCTCTGATGTCCCGTGCATAGAAGGATCTAGAAGAGCCTGAGAGGTGGGTCCGGTTGTGACATGGTATTGGTTCTCTGCAGGGGGAGGGTGCCCAGAGCATACTCCTCCTGCCTCGCGGAGCAGGTGAGTGGGTTTCCTCAGAGCAGTTCCCAATGGGGACTTCAGTGCCTCCTCAGAGGCAAGGCATTGCCTGCTGGTAGCTTCCGGCTCTCCCTGCACCTCCCACCCCACACCTCTCCCCATACCCCCCTCCGCCCCTGAACTTCTGGCTGCCACCTCTCAGATTCTCCCTGTGAGGAACCCTTTGTCCTTCTAACCAGGATCCCTTTAATCCAGCTCCGGGCCACATCCCAGATCAGGGTATCTAGAAATCTCTAGAATATACAGAACACACCCATCTTTGCCCTGACTTCTAGAAAGGTGCCACGGGGGCAGCACAGGCCACAGCGTGCCACCTGCGGGTCTCTCTGGGTGGGAATTACACACTAGTCCTTGTGTGTCCCAGTATTAGGGACACCGGGCAGGCAGGCTCTTCCAGAGGGAAAGACCTCCTCCTACGCTACCGCAAGGAGAAAATGCTGGNGTAGTTTCTCCCAAAGAAAAACTTTGACACCCCCTACCCCCGTGACAACCTCAGAAGGCATTGTCGGGCCAAGCGCCTTCACCGCCCCTGAGCCTCTTTGCTTAGATGACCCAGCACCTCACTTCAGGATGTGAAGGCATTTTGCAAACTGTAAGTCATGCTACACAGAGGGATTATCACAGCAGCTAACATTTCCTGGTGGGAACCAAGTGCCAGGCACCCCACCACGAGCTTTCTATCTGTTACGAAATCCCTAGGAAAAGCCCGTGGGTCAGGGCCCGTTGTTAGCTCCCTTCTACACGGTCAGTATGAAGCATCCCACCCTCAAGTGCTTGTTGACCCAGAATTGCTTTTCCGTGGCTTCTCCGTGGTTCAGATTCAGCCCTGAGCCACCACGAGAAAAAAGTCTGGTGTTGAAGGCCATGTTTACATCTTCCTGAAATAACTTCTTCTACACATTCCCCCGAATTCCCCAGGACATGTAGAATCCCTTCATCATGTCTGCTCATCTCTCAGGGATCTAAAATGCACCTCTGCTCTTCTGTGTCCAGAACACAGATGGGGAGTTCTAGATCATCGAAAACATCGAAAATGCCATAATAACTCACCTGGATCGAGCATTTACGATACAGCAGGTGCTTTACTAACATCCTTATGTACATTATCTCATTTAATCTTCACGACAACCCAGAGAGGATGTTTCGGTGTCACCCCCATTTTGCACATTAAAAAAAAAATGAGACTCAGAGTGGTTCAGTGGATTGCCCCAAGTCACACAGGGCACAGCGGCAAACTCAGGAAATGAACCGGGGTCTTCTGGATTTCAAAGCTTGTGCTCTTGACAAGCACACAGTGCCAGGACAAATGTCAATGTTTCTAACGCTGTTTAACTCAAGAGGCGGCCTGCCCCACTGGGCGTGGCTGAGGCTTGACGAGGGGAACAGGAGAGCAAGCGGGAAGTGACAGGCAGCAGCCACGCCAACTGCGACCAGAAAGACGGGGAGCCAAGGACGCAGAGGCTGCATCAGCTAGAGTCACAGCCCAAAGGGCTCGGCTGTAGCAAACACACCTTCTGCCTGCCAGCTGTGGCTCACGCCCGGACCCTGGGTGCCAGAAATCAACGGATAGAATTACAGGACACAGGTTTTGAAGTCACCAGCTACTTTTTTTGTTTGTTGTTGAGAGGGGAGGGGCTGGCTCAAGTAGAGCGAAGGGCAGAGAGAGACAGAATCCCAGGAGGGGCAGAGGGAGAGAGAGATAGAGAGAAGCCAGGCTCACCCAAAGCAGGGCTAGAGCTCACCTTGAGCAGAGCCCATGTTCATAAGATGTGGGACTTGATCTCAGGAACCATAAGATCATGACCTGAGCCAAAGTCAGATGCTTAATGGCTGAGTCACACAGATTCCCCCCCCCCCNACACCTTCTGCCTGCCAGCTGTGGCTCACGCCCGGACCCTGGGTGCCAGAAATCAACGGATAGAATTACAGGACACAGGTTTTGAAGTCACCAGCTACTTTTTTTGTTTGTTGTTGAGAGGGGAGGGGCTGGCTCAAGTAGAGCGAAGGGCAGAGAGAGACAGAATCCCAGGAGGGGCAGAGGGAGAGAGAGAGAGAGAGAAGCCGGGCTCACCCAAAGCAGGGCTAGAGCTCACCTTGAGCAGAGCCCATGTTCATAAGATGTGGGACTTGATCTCAGGAACCATAAGATCATGACCTGAGCCAAAGTCAGATGCTTAATGGCTGAGTCACACAGATTCCCCCCCCCCCCCTTTTTTTGAGAGGGGGAGGGAGGGCACAAGTGAGCAAGGAACAGAGAGAGAGAGAGAGAGAGAGAGAATGAAGTCACCGGCTACTTTGTTGCAGACAAGCCACTTAATTCACTTTGACTCTAGTTTCCTCATTTGCAAAATGCTGGGCAAGAATGTCTCAGCGCTGTTTCAAGGAATAAATGGATGACGAAGGTCAGGAAGGTCTGTTCTAACCGGACTCCCACCACCGAAGCAGGCCCTGCAGTCTACGTAGATGTGCTCATCAGCTGAGAACTTGCCAGACAAAATGAACAGAGAAACGATGGAACAAGAAAGAGATCCCCTGAAACACACATCAGTCCTGATAAATGACTCCCACGTCCCTCCCTGGAGGAGAAACCAGAGTGGTGACAATCCTACTCTCCGGAAAACCGGTCTCAGAGGCTGCTGGTCATGAACTCATGCCCGTCATTGCTGAAGGTTGTTTGGGATGTGCCCTCCCCAGCCCTCCCCCCACCCCCCACAACCTGCCAGGGGCCTTCATGCCTTCAACATTACAAACGACACAAGAGCCCGGTTGCCACCGCACCCCCGCCCCCCACACGGGTTCCCATCACCTCTGCATCCCCGGATGAAGGCCCATTCATCTTTGTTAAGTCCTGCTCTCCACCCCCCCTGCTGCCTCCACCGTCTGAGCACCAAACTGCCAACAAGGCAAATTGAGAAATCGTGACAAAGAGTCAGGGTTGTGGAAGTTTCCAGACTGTAAGGTAGTTTAGTCCCCATCACTCACGGGATCCATGCGGCCCAAGCTAACATGGGCCCAGTACCCAGGGATCCTCTGTGACTAAGGACTGGGTGTGCCTGGAAAGAGCCATCAGCAGAGTGAGGTCAGTACAGATTTGATGAGAAAGCAAGACCCAGATTCTGATCAAAGCAGCCATAGATGTGGCAAGGTCCCGCTGGGCTGGGCTTCGGGCCTGCCTCCCCAGGGGAACAGATCAGCCACGGGGCACCCAGATGGCTCTGCTGATTGGACGCCCAACTTCTGCTCAGGTTATGATTTCAAAGTTTGTGGGTGTGAGTCCACAAACAGTGTGGAACCCGCCTGGGATTCTCTCTCTCTCTCTCTCTCTCTCTCCCCCCCCCTCAAAATAAATAAATAGACTTAAAAAAAATCAGCCATAAGCAAAAGGATTCTCCAAGGCTACACCTGAACTTACACTACAGATTCATTCATTCCTTCCACCCAAACTGTAATCTTTTTTTTTTTTAATGTTTTTTATTTATTTCTGAGAAAGAGAGACAGCATGAACAGGGGAAGGTCAGAGAGAGAGGGAGACACAGAATCTGAAATAGGCTCCAGGCTCTGAGCTAGCTGCCAGCACAGAGCCTGATGTGGGGCTTGAACCCACGAACTGTGAGATCATGACCTGAGCTGAAATCGGACGCTTAACCGACTGAGCCACCCAGGCGCCCCCCAAATGGTAATCTTTATTAAAAGCGAATGTTTATTCTTTAGGACCTGACAGGGTTACGCTTCTCCGGCATTTCCACCTCAAGATAAAGCACAGGTTAGGGGCACCCGGGCGGCTCAATCCATTGAGCATCTGACTCTGGCTCAGGTCATGATCTCCAGAGGGTCTCTCTAAGTGTATATTTAAAGCTGATCACACATACACACACACACAAAGGCCACATAAGTTAACTAGATGGACGCTTTGGACCGTTTTGTTACCGAATGAAACTTCGTTTGGTTGTTTGAAGCCTCGAAGTTTCCATCGCTTGCATTCTTGCTACAAGTGTTACCTTTTCTGCCAAAGCAACTATGGATTCTCTGCCTTTGGTCCCAATCATTTTCCTGGAAATCAGAGGGGATGATTAGTTTTTCCCTGATTGGAGCTGCACCAGAAGGGAACAAGGCTAACATGCCTTCTACTTAGTTCTTCTCCACCATCCTACCCTGTGCACAATAACACAGTAACATACGTGTTCACTGATGCGTACCTTAATTAAAGGCATTAAGAGGATTATTGGTCCGTGTCTTGGTTTGGATTCACTTCCCCCTGAAAATATTCTGAAATAAGGGATTGGGGGCAGGCCCTTCCTTTGGAAGGGGTTCCCTGGAAACAACCGTGTGGGGAAGTAACATGAGACAGGGAGGGGAGAAAAGGCAGTGAAGGGTGTAGTCGTGAGCAGGTGACCTCTGAGGGCCACCTAGGCCCAACACAACCATGACCTTCCAGGCTGTCCTATGGAACCCTCCTTAGAATCAGTCTATCAAGGGATACTTAGCTACCACAGCACGGTATGTATCTCCTGACCTGTTTCTCATCAGAGAAAGGTTATCCCTGGAGGTGTCAAATGCCTGGTATCTGTGGGCTGCCGCACACTCAGGCCAGTCCCCAGGGCCCTTGGGTGGGGAAGTTATCCTCACACACCAGTAACCTCCACGTCACTGCGGGTGAACTCGGGGCAGAGCCTGAGGGACGTGAGACCCCATGTCAGCGTCTTCTGCTGCCCAGGCTGGGATCACTCGTTCTTGGAAGAGTTCATCGGAAAGCAATGTTGGAGATGTACTAGCTCGTTATTAGTTTCCTCCAGCTACTGAAACAAATGATTGTGAACAACTGAAATTTATTCTCTTGCAGTTCTGGAGACCAGAAGTCTGAACCCCCAGGGTCACCAGAACCACGCTCCCTCTAAAGGTTCCATGAAAGAATATGTTTCTCTTCTCCCAGCCCCCCGAGCCCCCAGGCAGGCTTTCCTTGGCTTGTGGTCATGTCTTTCCTACATCGGCCTCTGTAAAGACACGTCATTGGATTTCGTGCCACCCAGGTCATCGAGGTGATCTCGTCTCGAGATCCTTAAGTTAATTACATTTGCCAGGATTCTTCTTCCACAAAAAGTAACAATTCCCACTGAGTAAAATCAGCTGACATTTATTGAGCTCCTCCTCTGTGCTGTAGACTATTGAGGCTTAAGCCAAATTAGCTCATCTAATCCTCAAAACACACGTATCAGATAGACCCAATTATTATACCCAGGTTCAAACATCCGTGTTGTAACTTACAAGCCACTGGCCTCTCGTTACGACTTGAGAATGAACACAGCCAGCTTTTCTAGGAATCTGTGATGCTACTTGAACAAGCTTCAAGTATATGTTGAAAGACACTCTTTGAACAATCAACCCCCTCTTCTCATTCTGCACGGGACCCGCACATTATGTGACCAGTCTTGCGGGACGATGTAACTTCCAGATCCACATGGAGGAAGGTTTCTTCTTTCAAGCAGAGCAACTTGGTTCCCTCCTGATGCGATATTCCCCTTGCAGCGCATATATTCGTGCAGATGCCGGACAGGCACGCAGTGGAGACATTAGAGAAATAATTCAATAATTTCAAGTACGGGGTTAGAGTAAGCCAACACCCGGGACCATCTACATCATTCAGAATAATGACAGCATCTCAGATTACAGCAAATTGCCTCCAGTGACCCATCCTTTATGGCCGTGGATTCTGACCCGGGGTGGAGGGGATGTGCAAACCAGAATCACTTGGCTCAGAGTTTTTTCAAGATAAATGCGGCTAGGCCCTGCTCAAAACACTGGATCCAAACCTTTCAGAGTGTGCGGGGAGTGTGAGTCCTCAGAAACTCTCCTGAAGGTTTTTGAAGACCCCCCTGATTAAGGACCACGCTTCAAACGAGGGCCGTCTGGCGCCCATCCATGTGGACACCACTTTAAAGGAACATAGCACTTTTTTAAATGTGAAGAGAGTACTGGCATTGGAACTCGGTTGCTGCTACTCAGTTCCCAGACCTTCGGTCATGCCAGAGACTCGCAACAAGGCTTACCCTGGCCTTCCTCCAACGCCTCAAATATCCCAAGCTGCTTCACAGAACAGAAGATGACCCAGAAACTTAAAAAGAAGGCCGAACCAAGGACAGAGCAGAATTCATCAACAGCCCCCTCACCACCTCACTGTCACAGAAAAAGTCAGAGGACACCTTTGTGTAATCATCCTATAGACTTTTTCTGTCTCTTCTGGTTTCTTCATTATACTAACAGAGTAATGGATTGACAGAATCACGTTGTACAGTTTAAGAGAACCCCAAAGAGTCCCCTGAAGCATCTTTTCTTTTTTTAGCTTATTTATTTTGAGAGAGAGAGAGCATAAGCAGGGGAGGGGCAGAGAGAGAGGGAAAGAGAAAGAATTCCAAGCGGACTGAGCTGTCCATGCAGAGCCCCATGTGGGGCTCAAGCTCATGAATCACAAGATCATGACCTGAGCCGAATTCAGATGCTTAACTGACTGAGCCCCGCAGGCAACCTCCCTGCCCCCCTCCCACCCAGAGACATCTTAACACAACAGAGAATGAAATAAAATATGTGGAGGTCAAGGCTAGCCAGCTTTGTTGCCCTAAAACTACATCATTTCACCCAATGCCTGTGTCCTTCTGCTGCCCCGGAGGAGCAGCCAGTGTCTTAAAGTTCTGTCTCCTTCCAGAAGAATGCAAACAATGTTTTAACACCAAGGGCCACCAGCCGTGCTTTTTGCTTTTTAATGTGATTTGAAGCAGTGCTGTTCCAAACTCCATGAATCATCTCTACATTTAGAAGTCAGCTCCCAACCCTCATTGCATAGTCTGAGTGGCAAGTAATGTTTCCCAGTTTCCATGCGGGAATCACTGCCAGGAACCTCTTAAGTGGGTGCCTCGTGGGGACGCGTGGGGGACTCAGTCGGTTAAGTGTCCGACTCTGGGTTTTGGCTCAGGTCGTGATCTCATGATTCTGCGCTGACGGTGTGGACCCTGCTTGAGATTCTCTCTCTCTCTCTCTCTCTGTCTCTCTCTCGAAAATAAATGAATAAACAACAACAACAAAAAAAGCGGGTGCCTCGTAGTCCCTGAGAGCACAGAACTAATTGCTCCCCTTGGCGGACACACCGAGGGTCTGTCTGCCTTCAGGAAAACAGCTAAGGCTTATGCCAATTCTGTGCGAAAACAAAAAGTTCCCCTGGAGCACACAGAGCATGGCCCTCAACCTGGAGGGTATATGGACAGGAGGTGTGTGCCCCTCCCCCAGAACGTACACATTAAAGCCGTAACCCCCTTGGGGCACTGGGGGTAGCTTACCCCGGGTGGCTCGACCTCGACTCAGGTCATGATTTCACAGTTCGTGAGTTCGAGCCCCACCTTGGGCTCTGTGCTGACAGCTCAGGGCCTGGAGCCTGCTTCTGATTCGGTGTCTCCCTCTCTCTGACCCTTCCCCAGTTGCTTTCAGTCTCTCTCTGTCTCTCTCAAAAATAAATAACCATTAAAAAAAAGAAAAGCCTTACCCTCCAGTGTGAGGGTATTAGGAGGTGGGGCCTCTGAGAGTGATTGAGTCTAGATGGAGGAGGTGCCCCACAGTGGGATTAGGGCCCTTCAAAGAAGAGGGAGGGACACCAGTGCTCCCTCTCTCTGCACCAGGAGAGGTCAGAGCAGGGAGGCAGCTGTCTGCAAACCAGAAAGAGAGGCCTCACCAGGAACCCGATAGGCGGGCACCCTGATCTTGGGCTCTAGCCTCCAGAACGGTGCCCCCACCCCCGACCCGTCCCTGGCTGGCCAAGCTGACTTCACACACGTACCTACACTCTCACAACCACACGTGGTAACTAGTCTTCCCAAAGGAAAGGGTTTTCTTTCCTTTTTGGTGACTTCGTCTGTTTCACTCCACACTCCCAAAAACACAAAAAGAAAACCAAGGTTGAAGAATTTGTTCATATCTCAAGGGTTTGCTTTGGTGCCCCGAGAACGTGGCTGGCGTCACAGGATAAGATGATGAGCCCGATGGTGACAGCAGCTTATTATAAATCCCAGTGGGGTCCACCAGGGCACAAAAGGGCTATCCTGACCATGACCCCAATCCCCTGAGCCTCCCACAAAGCTGCAGCCCCTCCCCAGGGTTACCACTTCCCTAAAATCCTACAGTTGCCCAAACTCCCACCCTGACTTCAAGACAACTGGCATAAATGTGGCTCGTCTGGCCAAATAAGGACCCTGCTCAGATTAGGAGCTCCGCTACACGGGGCTGTTGTTGTGTCTTCACGATGCATATAAAATCCCACTTAATGCCATTTTACTGCCTCGCACACAAATTCACCAAGTTGAATGGCAGCGTGTTGTTCCCACAAAGGTCCGTAAGGTATTGTCCTAAAATGTGGTCAGTGATGTAATATAATCCAACATCCAATAGAATTCCCTTACCTGACTCTCCCCAAGTCAGAGACTGGCCACCACTAGCAGAACCCATGCCCCCCAGGTTCTAGAAGAAAACTCGACCAGAGGCATGGGGAGGGATTTGGCAGGCACTCAGGTCCTGGCCTGTACCCCAAGACATGCTCCCCCACTTAAGTTTCTATGCCTTTCTTATAAGCAGTCCAATAACGTCCCCCTTCAAGTATGGGCCAGCCTTGTTCTTTCCTGTTTGGCCAGCCTCCCACTCTGGTCCTAACGAGGAGCAGAATCCCATCCTGAAAGCTGAAAGTACCGAGTAAGTGAAAAATCAATAAATGGGCAGATGAATACACCACGTGATATGATACCAGACTGACAGGATGCGATGTGGTGTGATGTGGATACGATACAATACGGTCCCGGCTTAGGTCGCGTATAATTCTTGCTGATTTCCCTCCCTTTTCCTAGCCACTTATTTGGACCCTCTCAAGCTGCAGCCCATACCACGTATGTACCTGCTGCCATACAACATACCCCTTTACGTTCTATCTGTGAAACTGTTTTCTCCCTGTGACTCTTGCTGGGCATAGTTCTGTCTAACGTGAGCCTTGACTGATGAAGAAACCTGATTCCAAGGGCAAGACTGAGTCACGGTCCCCTCGTAAAGTAAGGTGAAGGCTAGTATAGGCAGTGAGTGACCCGGGACCAAGCTATAAAAGGGAACTTCTTTTTTTTGAATGCTTATTTATTTTTGGGTGAGAGAGAAAGCGCAAGCAGGAAAGGGGCAGAGACAGAGGGGGACAGAGGAGCCGAAGTCGTCTCTGAGCTGACAGCAGCAAGCCCGACGTGGGGCTCGAACTCCTGACCCGTGAGATCATGACCTGAGCTGGAGTCTGATGCTGAACCGACTGAGCCACCCAGGGGCCCCAAAAGGGACACCTTCTTACAGAAGAGGGCAGAGGAGGGGGTTAAAAACAACAACAGAGAAGCAGAAACAATCCTGGGTAGGAAGCCAGAAATGGAGGCTACGCTGGCTTCCAAACTACACGGGGCCAGAAGCAAGATTTGAAAGCCAGAGTCTGGAGCCATGGATGTGAGAGCAAGTCAACAGGTGGACAATGAGCCACAAGCACACTGCTGTCCCTGGCCTCCCTGTATTTTGTCATCATTGAAAGGGCCCAACACAAACACTAGTCTCTCTGAGTCTGACTCGCTGAGCACAGCTGGTGGCACGGCCCCTTCTTGGCACGTACAGCTTTCTGCTGCCCACTTTCTAACACACGCACACACGCAGGCACACACACGTGTGGTGTCCCCCCTCTGGTTGACAGAACTCCGAGGGGTCTTGGTTTCACACGTCGTCTATCTGCCCTCTTCACCGAGGCAAACCTCCGGAGAAATGTCTCCATCCTTTTCCCAGCAACCCGACAGCACGTCCCAAATCTGCCCCCTCCCCCTTCACCAAGTGGAGGGAGGGCAACCTCCCTATCCACATTCATCACCGAAGCAATCAGTACCGGCCTTACGGCAATTTCTGTTCCCTGGTGCCTGTCCTTCCATCATTAACCTTAACAATGTCAACGGCGCTCTCAGTTCCGAGCCTCAGTGCGAGACGGGCTGCCCCAGAGACTGGAGCATTCGAGCTGTAACTCGGCCCGGGCACTCAGTGTCTGAACTGTGCTGTCTCCCCGATAGCAGGGGGAGGCCTTGGGGCAAATCAGAAAGAAAAAAAAAAGAGGTTGTCTTTTTATATGGCTGTTGTACCAACCTGATGCAGATTTATATGGATGGACGGTAAAAATGTTCTTAAATAATGTGGTCATTTGGGGTCACACATTATTTTTTAAAAAATAACAAAAACAGATAGGAACAGTATAATCAAGGAAGAGTGATTATCAAGTTACCCACTGTCTGGGCACCTGGGTGGCTCAGTCGGTTAAGCATCTGATTCTTGATTTAAGCTCAGATCGTGATCTCAAGGTTTTGAGATCTTGCCCTGCGTCATCGGGCTCTGAGCTGAGCGTGGAGCCTTCTTGGGATTCTCTCTCTCCCTCTCTCCCTGCCCCTCTCCCTCTCTAAATAAAATAAACATTTTTAAGAAATTTATTTCCAAACTGAGGACTGATGGGTGTGGGTGGGGGAGGGGGGAGATGGGCATGGAGGAGGGCACTTGTGGGGATGAGCACTGGGTGTTATATGGAAACCAACTTGACAATAAACTATTTTTAAAAGTTTAAAAAGAAGAAGAAATTTATTTTTAAAAATGTTGGGGCACATGGGTGACTCAGTAGGTTGAGCATCTGACTTCGGCTCAGGTCATGGTCTCACAGTTTGTGGGTTCGAGCTCCGCATCAGGCTCTGTGCTCACAGCTCAGAGCCTGGAGCCTGCTTCAGATTCTGTCTCCCTCTCTCTCTGCCCTTCCCCACTGGCACTCTCTCTCTCTCAAAAACGAATAAACAAGGGAGCCTGGGTGGCTCAGTTGGTTAAGTGTGCGACTTCAGCTCAGGTCATGATCTCACGATTCATGAGTTTGAGCTCTGCATCAGGCTCTGTGCTGACAGCTCGGAGCCTGGAGCCTGCTTCAGATTCTGTGTCTCCCTTTCTCTCTGCCCCTCCCCTACTGGCACTCTCTCTCTTTCTCTCCCTCAAAAATGAATAAACATTAAAAAAGAATAAGCAGAAACAAAAGTTACCCTCTGTTATAGCAAATGGAGGGACAATAGGGGTATGAAACATAGTGGCCGCGATATACCAGCCTGGACCCCTGGCTCTCTAACACTCTGAAAAATCACACAAGTAATTTTTACTCTTCTGCTTTTATAGGTAGGGAAATTAGGCTCAGAGAAGTTAAGCAGCTTGCCCCAGATTGCACAGTCACTAAGTGGTGAAGCCGGGGTTTGAACCCATAACTATAGTGGGAGCCAGAGTAATGTCCCCAAAGATGTTCACACCCCAGGGCCTGCAGCCTGGGTTATGTTCACGTGGTGAAGTGAAATGAAGGACTCAGGTGGAATTAAGGTTGCTAATCAGCTCCCCGGGAGAGAGAGGCATCTCCCTGAAGTACCCATGGGTGCCCTCCATGATCACAAGTTCCTTACAGGTCGAAGAGGGGAGGCAGGGAGGCAGAAGGGTCCGTGTTGGAGTGATGTGATGTGAGAAAGCCTCCGCCCGCCATTGGTGGGTCAGGAGGTGGGGGCGGGAAACACAAGCCGACGAAAGAGGGCCGTCTCTGAAATCTGGAAAAGGCAAGAAAACGCTCCCTAGAACATTTGGAAGGAACACAGCCCCTCCTGACACTTTGATGTAAGACCCATTCCCGACCTCTGACCTCCAGAATGTTAAAATAATAAATTTGTGTTGTTTTAAGCTATTAAGTTTGTGGTGATTTGTTACAGTAGCCGTAGGACGCTAATAGAATCATCGAAGTCCTGAGTCTCGTTCTGTTCATTACGACCACCGTTCATCTGCTTTGACTTTGTAACAAATCACCACCAACTTGGCGGCTTAAAGATTGTGCGAATTCATTAGCTCTCAGTTCCTCGGGTCAGAAGTCTGGATGAGGCCTGGGTGGGTCCTCAGCCCAGGATCTTACAAGGCCAAAATCAAGGTGTTGGATGGCTGTGTTGCTTTCTGGAGGCGAATCCGCTATCCAGTTCATTCCGGTTATTGGCTGAATTCAGCTCCTAGCAGCTACACAGCTGAGCTCTTCATTCCCTTAATGCCGCTGGGGATCCCTCTCAGCTCCCAGAAACTGCCTGCATTTCTTGCCATGCGACCCCTCTTTCATCAAAAGCAGCAACGGAAAAGTTGCCCTGCATGGAATTCCTCTCACTTCAGAAAGGGTTCAGGCACTTTAAGGGGCTCACCTGATTAGGTCTGGCTCACCTAGATAATCTCCCTCCTGATTCACTTAAAGTCAACAGCTTAGGAGTCTGAGTTACGTCAGCAAAACGTCTTTTGCCATATAAAGTGACACAATTGTGGGAATCATGTCTCATCACACTCAGGTCCCGTCCACACTTCTGAGGAGGTAATGATGTACCAGAGCGTGGGACTCATGGAGGGCCATCTTGCAATTCTGCCTTCAACAGCCACATTAGCATAGAGCAATTGCCTTGACACACCTGACTCCACTTCATCCTCCTACCTACTATGGTCTACTAAGGTCTATTGCCTTGCTTAGGTGAACCACACACACACACACACACACACACACACACACAAAGTAAAAAAATAAACGCCCAAACTCAATACGAGCCTTCCCTGCCGACCAATCCCATTTCCCACCAAATCTCTTTATCTCTTTTCACAGCATTACGCAAGCACCCAACTAGAAACCTAATAATGTTAAGAGTTAAATTTACGGTGCACCAGTCACTGACCTAAGAAACATGCTTCCCCACAAATTTATGAGATGGGTATTAATACTACTCCAATTTTACAGATGAGTAAACCAAGGGGTGGAGAGGTTAAGCGACACAATGGCTCTTAATGATGGGGCAGGGCCAGGATCTTGACTCCAGAGCCATGCGCATAACACGCTGTTGGCTTCTGAGCTTTACCCAAGGTCCCCACGGGGAAAGAAACGCCAGAGGGTGCTCATATATGTGGATCAGCTGTTGACTTCGCTAACTAGGGCAATTTCTCCGATGTGGATATTTTTTCCTCTTTACAGAACAAACCAGTTCACAGAACGTTCTAACAAGCCCGGGCAGTCGGGGCAAGTTTTGACATACTCAGCCATTTCTCCATAAAAGCCAATGATCAGAGATTCCTCTGCCCTCTACCTCCCACCTTGTAAGTTTCCAGGCAGCAAAAGTACAGGGAGATCTGGTTGCCCACTCCCAGCAAACCACAAGCCCTACCATGAGGGCAAAGATGAGCCCAGAAGAATCAGGGATTCTGCCCACAAATAGCATCTGTGTCTCACCCACACACAGAAGGTGGGGGCCACATGCTTGCCCCAGAAGCTATGATCTCATCTTCTTTCCTCGGATCCCTTGTGTACATATCCATGTAGAATACATTTCTAAATCTTTTTTTTTTAATGTTTATTTATTTTGAGAGACAGAGAAAGCGTGTGAGTGGGGAGGGGCAGAGAGGGAGAGGGAGAGAGAGAATCCCAAGCAGGTTCCTCACTTGTCAGTGCAGAGGTTCGATCCCACAACTGCGAGATCACAACCGGAGCCAATATCAGAGTCGGCCGCTTGACCAACTGCAGCCCCCAGGCACCCCGAATATGTCTATAAATTAATCTTGAGCTGTGCAGGGCCATGGCCAGAACCCCAGTGCTGGTGAACTGCTGCCTTGTTAATTTCCCACCTACTTAGGTCTGGGTTAGAAGCTTCCAGAGGCCAGGAGTTGTGCCCTATTATTCTTTTCATCTTCCTCAGTATCGACCATAATAGTGGCTCAATAAAGACTTTTGTTGTTGGTAGGTTGGTATTATTCTGAAGGGCCACAGACCTTCCATTGCTGAGTGCCCTGGTTTTGGTGATTATAATAACATCTATGCAGATAGAACCACCCAATGTGGGGTCCCAGAGCCACAGAACCTAAGCTTCTTTTCTCCTACTGCCCCTTCTTGGGCACCAGCCTTGAGGGTACCTCAGTCTCCTGAGAGCCATTAAGGTCTCTTTTTTGTGATTCTGATGCTACAACTAATGATTATTCTACCTCAGCAGATCCCATATGGGGGGCAGGGACCCAAAAGGGTCCGTGGGATTCTTCTAGCAAACTTTTTCAAGCTGTGCCTACAGCCCAATCTGGGAAATTGACACAGATATGGTCACAGTTTGTAAAATGTTCTAAGTGATTCTGAGTCGTTCTTGGCACACCGTCCCCCAACCCCACGCTCGCACAGAAACTTACACTACCAGCCAGGTTCATTACTCTGGAATCATGCCGGGTGATCGTTATTAACCAACCAGGAGAGAGTCTGCACTTCGTTCCCGCAAAGGTCAAAATGGAAATTAATCTGAGTTGTATCAATCTGCACAAACAGTCAAGGCAAACAGCCAAACTTGCTTGGTTTTATTTATTTATTTTCTTAAATTGTTTGATGTTTATTCATTTTTGAGAAACAGAGAGAGACAGAACGAGACCAGGGGAGGGGCAGAGAGAGAGAGGGAGGCACAGAATCCGAAGCAGGCTCCCAGCTCCGAGTTAGCTGTCAGCACAGAGCCCGACTCGTGGTTCAAAGTCACAGACCGGTCCGTGAGATCATGACCTGAGCCGAAGTCAGACACCCAACCGACAGAGCCGCCCAGGCGCCTCTGAACTTGTTTGGTTTTAACTGACTTTTGAAAAGGAGCTTAGTGAGTAGCCAGCCTTAACAAATTCATCCAATTGCTATACTTAAAAGTCTCTTTGTCCCATTAACTGAATTGAGCTTTTCTGAAGAAATCTTTTTCAGAAGCATCTAAGTTTTCAGAGTTCAGCTAATATACCATATAACTTTCCCACCCCCTGAGTCCCAGACATTGAACGTTTTAAAGATTTCTCAGAAGTAACTTGCTAATCAGACTGGATGGGTTTGGCTCCCTGGTGCTTTCTGGTGGCAGAGGTTGCTGGTTGCCTCCCAGGATCCCTTCTCTCCTTCTTCCTTCCTAAGACCCTAAGTTTCCATTGCATTATCTGGAATGCACATGTGATTTATGGAGCCATGGCTGCTGTATGGGAACATGAGGAATGGTCACATACAAGAAATGGAAGGAGTCTGGAGCCTAATAACTTGGAGAAGCTGCCTCTCTAGCCCCAGACTACCATATTCAGATTGCCTTTACTCAACCAGAAAGAAAGAACATTCTAGTTTGCTTAAGCCCCTTTAATGCTGGATTCTTTTATTACAGCTGCCAGCTCTGATCCTAACTGGTATGGATGACAATTTCAACTTCCAGCTTAGATATTCTAGAATTCCAATGTGCTCTTCCTTAGTTAATCCTTGGCTTATCATCAAGTATCAGGAAAAATTAAGCTCCGAGAGGTTAAGTGCCTTGGCCAAGGTACTGTAAGAACAGAACCTGGGTCTTCTTGGGTAAGTAGGTCTTGTGTTTACCAATGCCACTGGAAATAAGAAGCTTTAAATGCCACCACACAAACACATTACCACTCATCTTGACACCAAATCCCCTAATGTCTTTTGCCTTTTGTTTCTTAGACAAGTGTCACTTTCCAAAAGCTGAATTATCACAGCAGATCGTGAAGTTGATAGCACTCAGTGGTATTCCCATCCATCATTCTTTTTCTTGCAAACTGGGGTGCATCGATTGCCCAGTCTAGAGGACTGTGACAATCAATAAAAATTTTTCAGAGAAATTGTGTGTGCGAGACTAAAGAAATTAGCTTATTTTGTTAGTGGCAAGAAACAAGATGTCATTCAANCTGAGAGAAGGCCAGTCCTCTCATGCTGCCTAAGCATGGAGGGTACATGAAACACAGGATCCCTGTCATACCGACACCCCCCGTCCCGCCATCACTGCTCTGTGGGACAAGCTGGAGGATGTCTATTCCACCTAAGGGCTCTACCTCATCACTACAACACTTGATTTCATATTCCACATCCTGATGACCACTGCTGGGGAATAAATTATCCCCCAATTTAGCAGCTCAAAACAACCAATCTATTTTGCTCCCAATTCTGTGGGTTGGGAATTTGGGAAAGGCTCACCCGGAACTTTCTGGCTTGGGATAATTCATGTGGTCTCAGTCTGATGCTGACTGGGGCTGAATGCATACAAAGGCTTGATTAAGTGGTGCATTTAAGATGGTGCACACACATGGCTGATGAGTGATGCCAAATGGTGCTTGGATCTATTGACCCAGACACTTGCACGTGGCCTGTCCAGCATGAGTGTCTCAGTATCATCAGACTTCTTTCTTTTTTTAACTTTTTTTAATGTTTATTTATTTTTGAGAGAGAGAGAGAGATAGAATGTGAGCAGGGGCGGGGCAGAGAGGGAGGAAGACACAGAATCTGAAGCAGGCTCCAGGCCCCGAGCTGTCAGCACAGAGCCAATGTGGGTCTCAAACCCACAAACTGTGAGATCATGACCTGAGCCGAAGTCAGACGCTTAACCGGGTGGGCCACCCAGGCACCCCATGTAGTCAGACTTCTTATGTGACAGATGGCTTTCCCCAGAGAAAAAGACAGAAAATTCTTGGTCTGTTATGAGCTAGCCTCAGAAGTTATACACCACTGTTTCCACTCCATTCTCTTGGTGAAAGAAGTGATTTGTTGCATTGGCCATCAGGACTCAAGGTGAGGAGACTGAGAACCCATTTCTCAATAGGAGGAGTGCCAAAAATTTGCAGTCATTTTTGGACATGGCTTTGCATATCAAGGCTGGTGGGGGAGGCATGAGTGGATTATAAAAAGGAGTGACAAGGAAATGGACCTTCAAAAGGTGTCCATTTCAGGGACGCCTGGGTGGCTCAGTCAGTTAAGTGTCTGACTTCAATTTCAGCTCAGGTCATGATCTCATGGTTGGTGGGTTCAAGCCCCGTGTGAGGCTTGGTGCTGATAGCAAGGGACCCACTCAGGATTCTTGCTTTCCTTTTCTCTCTGCCCCTCCTCTGCACGTGCTCTCTCTCTTTCTCTCTTTCAAAATAAATTAAAAAACTAAAAAAGTGTCCATTTCAACCAAATGCTTCTCTTTCTCCCTGTGCTCCTGTGTTCTTCCAAATTACCTTTTCCTTACGTTCTCCTCAGCCTCTGAGAATTCCCTCTGAGCTCCCCAGTCCTGCCAGTCCCGTCCTACGAGGCCTCAGCGGCCTGTCCTGGTTCCTCGGTGTCCTGGTACCCACGTCCCTCACCTTCTCTCCAGGGAGCACTCACCCGACCCCATGACTCAGCTCCAGCAGGGAGAGTGCTCGCCTTCACACAGGCCATCGAATTGTTGGAAAGCAACATCAGGGCTGAACTGTCGGGTGCCTGTCTGTCAAATTCAGTCTGGTATCTTTTTACACTTTTATACCTCATTCATTCAGTCAACGTTTATTGAATACCCGTTATGTGTGGGCCATGCTGGGGGTATGGACATATACCAGAAACGCACTGTCCCTGTCCCCGCGGGGTTTTCAAGCTTACCCAACTAGCTACCTCTCCAAAGGACCAACAGAACAAGCTGAGAGAGCATGATGCTCCAAAACCAGATGCTGCAAAACAAAATTAAGAGGAGAGTTGGAGTTATTTGGAGATCATCCTTTTGTGCATCCCTTTTGAAGTTAACAAGGGGTGGGGAGTGCATAACCCCCACCTTCCTACAATGTCTGTAGACCTGGGGTGAATCCCACTGTGGATAAGTTAGGGGACTGCTGGCATTTGCAGAAACAGCAATTTGGTTTTCATGGCTTGAGAAAATGGAAGTTTCTTTCTGACACTTCTCCCTGTCCAGCCAGGGGCTTTCCTCCAGGCAGTGATTCAGAGACCCAAGTTCCTTCTACTTTGTGTCCCGCCAATCACTAATGTCTTGTCTGCATCTACACTGGGCTGGCAGAAAAGGAAAGAGAACATTCGAGAAGGTGCCTCTGCTCCTTAAATAGAATCAGCCGCCTTGCTCATATCTGTTCAGTGACCTTGACTCATCACATGGCCACCCTCAGACAGCGAGGAGGGGCCAGGTAGCCCTTGCTGGGAAGTCACGGCCACATGTAAACAGCAACGCTGGTGGGACTCTAACCACACACACTCTGTCCTTCCCTCCGCTCTTCAAAACAGTAACGACCACATCACACTGAAACGAAATCAACACCAGGCAGCTCAGGCAGCTAAGCATCTGATTTTTGGTTTCAGCCCAGGTCATGATCTCATGGTTTTGTGAGTTCTGGCCCCACGTCGGACTCCACGCCCAGGCAGAGCGGAGCCTGCTCGGGATGCTCTGTCTCCCCCTCTCTGCCCCTCCCTTGCTCAGGCTGTTTCTGTCTCCCTCTAAATAAATAAATAAATAAATAAATAAATAAATAAATAAATAAAAGATTAAAATAAAATAAATGGAACCCAATCAGGGACATGAACTTCAAGGCAACCTTGAACTTGGGAAAGAAGGCACAGAAGGACCAGGTACAGTATGGGGTAGGGGTAGCTGGAGACGAAGGTTATTAACCTTACATGCTGCCTTCCTGACATACTTCCTCAATACCCGCAGAGAAGACAGACCCACATTTTGAAGATCCGTCTTCTACTTCCCTGCACAATAGGCCTGCAGATTGATTGCATCAGACAATTCTGGGGCAGAAGGGATCTTCCGTTGCCTTTATCTGATAGATGGGAAAACGGAGCCTCAGAGTAGTTAGGTGACTTTCCTGAGACCACACAGCCCTCATGAGGTGGAACTCGAGGCTGAGCAAACAGCGGTATGTCACAGCAGGGGCTGCACTCAGTAAATACTGGTGTCCTTTTTCCCCAGGCCTGCCCAGGCTTCTCTGCCTGGATTGTGTCTCCTGCTTCTTATCCAGCCTGACAGCCCGTACCCGGTTCTGCAACACCAAAGTGTCATTCTACCACCTTCTGCAGAATCTGTCAACAGAATCGTCAAGGTTTTCATTCAACTCCCACGTCCCCTTCCTGTTCATTTCCCCGGCAAGGAGGCAAATCGTGGATCCTGGCAATGCCAACCCTATCTTATTCTGGAGTTATTTGAAAGGCTTGAATTCAATTTTTTTAAATGTTTATTTATTTTTGAAAGAGAGAGAGTGCAAGCAGGGGAGGGACAGGAGAGAGAGAGAGACCCAGAATCCGAAGCAGGCTCCAGGCTCTGAGCTGTCAGCACAGAGCTATACGTGAGGCTAGAACCCACAAACTGTGAGATCATCACCTGAGCCAAAGACGGATGCTCAACAGACTGAGCCCCTAGGCACCCCTGGAAGGTTTGCTTTTAAACAAGTCCTCAGTGAGACTGAGTCCTCCTTTTACTAAAGCTCCAAACTGTTTGCTTTGGTTTACTGTCCTGTCACATATTCAGGTCGATCTGGGTGGATGTGACCATGACGGTGGTCTCCCAGAGGATGCTCGTGCGTCCTGACCATTTCCAGGTCAATCAAAAACTGGAGAACCATTTATCGGCACCCCCGTCGAATTAACGAGTCACCCAGTAGAGCTGCCGCTATGGTTTCATTATAACCGCATCTGCAAAGCTCTGAGAGAGGCTGGTGGGAGGGAAACCCGCAGCTGTTTTTCAAGAAATTAATTTCTGTCCCTGCAGTGATCAGTCCCGGTTAAGTGAGAGAATCAAATTATCTAAGTTACTTCTGCTGGGAAGGTCGGCTGCGCTGAATCCTGATGAAAAATAACACAATGGTGCTATTTAATTTAAAACCTCCGTCTGCTTCACTTATAATTCATAATGATTATGCTTCGCGTTTATGTAGTATCCAAGGATCACAAGGAACTTTGAGAGCATGAATGATTCATCCGTGGGACCCTACGGGGAAGCAGTGCTGGCCCCTCTCTCTCTCTCTCTCCATCAGGACAGCGGACAGGTAGGACTGAGCCCACTCACCTGGCTTCCCAGTTGGCTTTTCGACACACGTCAACACTCCCTCTGCAGTGATTTAGGACTTGGCATCAGGACGAACCAGACTAATATATTACATAGACAGACTTCACGATATTAGGAGCATAAAAGAGATAAGGAGTTATGGCTTGCAAGTGTAAATCAATAAAGACCATGGGCTTGCAGCCATTTCTTGTGGAGAAAGATGCTACGATTGCTTCCAGCAGCCTGGCCAGCATATGGTAGCCTTCTCCGAGAAACTCTTCAATGTTGATCTAATAGGTTCGTGCATCACACAGACAGAACGGGCCGTGTGAAAATAACAATAAACACGTGCCCTGCACTTTACAGTTTACAAAGCATTTCTGCATCTATTATCCTCATTTGCATGCCCCTGTGTTGCATTCCCTTATGGGCTTTCTGCGCTCCTGGCTAAAACATTAAGTGGCTGTTCACATCCCCACCGGGGGAAACGCAGTGCCCAGCTCACCTCACCCCGCAGCGTTCGCACTCACAGCAGCAGGGACCCTGCGAGAGGGCTTCACTCCACTCAGTGACTAATCACCAGGGACCAAATCACGAGCCATGTTGGACCTTCTGCCAGAGACCAGCTATTTCTCCTTCCCATTCTGATCCAAGAAAAGAATGAATACTACAGATGCCCGTGCTTTGTCAAATGCCCACTTTGCAGCAGGTGATCTGTCAGGACTTCAAACACATTAACTGGAACCCTTACCCCCAGACCAACCAAATGTAACACAAAGGAAGAAACCGAGGCTTAAACTCGCCCAAGTTCAGAGTCCAGGAATGGGTAGAGTCGTTCAGGTCTGCCCTGATCCACAGCCCACATACTTCCCCAGGAAAATCAGGACACAAGAGGCTACATGTTCCAGAGGAAAGTAGTTACTAGATCCAGGCAGGCAGCAGTCCAGTCTCTGGTACACCCCCCTTCTTATGTGCTCCTGGCATCCATGGTCTCTCCTCCTGGTGGCTCTGCCTCTGTTGAAGCCCCGCACTGTCAGTGATAGACTTCTCAGATGCTGGGATGGCTGCATCAATAGGAGCGTGATGTCCAGAATAAGGGAGGTTACTTTATAGGCCCCATTTCCTCTAAACATATTTGAAATATCGTACCGAACTAAGACTTCCAGAACACATCCAGGGAAAAGCGACTAACCTAGCTACATCTGACCAACTTGACTCAAGAGACAAAGACTAAACAACTTCTTAGAGGTAATGAGGCACGCCTGGGATATTCATCTTCAAGTATTTGCTGGGAGAGAAAGCAGCCTCGCTCTGTATGAGACAAAGGATAGAGTTGAGTTGGAAACAGCAGGCCAGTTGGTGCAAATCTCTGCGGGCGAGCGACATGACCTATTGGACCAACTGCTATTAATGGGACAACATTAGCCCCTCCCCCAAGCACTGTTAAGACGACTCATGAGATAATGTATGTAAATGCTTAGCCGGGCATCTGAACACTGTAATCTTTTGGTCGTTACTAGGCAGGGTTCTTGCCTTCCAGAGAGAGAAAGGAACAATGGTGGGAAATGCGATTTCTTCTCAGGACTAGTTTCAGGCCACGTATTTCGAAAAGTAAAAACAACACGGGTAGCCTCGCTTTGAGATAATGCATCTGATTCCTTTCCCGAGCTGGGCTTTCACTGGGCCGAGGGTATGCCTGCCCACATTGCTACGGAAGAATTCCTGACTCTCTCACCCTGTAAATAATTGCACATTTCCCCAGAACAGAGAGTCATTTAGTGTGAAAATCTCTCCACACTGACTTGCAGCTGAAAGCTTTCTGCTCCACCTTCTGCCTAAAATAGGCCATTTGGGATGGAACCAGCCAGTTGGTGATGGGCCCTCCAAACAGATGGCTCCCGCTTCTAAGGCACGCGGACCAGAATCCAACCAGCTTCCTGGGTCTCACTTTTGAGGTCACAGGAACTCTGTTTCCTTGTCTAAAAAGAAAAGGTTGGGGGTGGGGGTGAGGTGGGTGTGATGGAGAAAAGCCGGCTGACAGGTGCTTCTGTGCCCATTAAAAGCGGTTTCTATTTTCCACAATGATGTGGCTTTATAGGAAGAACACAGCAATGATGGTGTAAGGTGACAGAGTGTGGGGACCAGAGGTGGGAATGACCCAGGAAATTTCTAGAATCACAGCCTGAGCAAGGGACTGTACCCCTGACCAGAGAAGGCCGCCCACCCCATGACAGGGCTGGCCAGGCACCGGCAGCACAGATGGATGCCAAGGCAAATTGGGGCATGGTCTGAAGGAGAGATTATTGGCTGAGGGTCAGCCTGTGAGAAAGGCATTTTTGCCCACACACCCCATCCCCCGGCCCCACATGGAACACTTCGATCCTTACCCTCCCAACCCACTCGGAAAGTTGCTACTCTTCACATTAAGACAAGCTCATAGATTTTCCCTTTTGTGAGGCTTTCTTGGATCTCCAAGCAGAAGTAATCATTTCCTTGTGTGCGATTCCATGACATTTCATCTATACTTTATCGATGGCACGAAGAATGTTGTCTTAGAGATAATTATCTATGTGTCTGTCTCTTCCGACAGACTTACGAGCTCTTTAAGGTCAAAGGCATGGTTTCGTTGGTTTTGTATTTCAATTTTAAATACGAAATCTTTGCGTGACAACCTGATGCCTTCTGCGTTTCTGTTCCTCACTTCCACTAGACCCTAAGCTCTGTGTGGAGGCAGGAGCTGTGTCTGGTTATCTGCTTATCCCCAGAACCCACATTAGCATATGGCATTTGTTTTCTGAACAACTGGACTGAATGGATGAATGAATGGTAGACAAAGGTAGGGAGGAATGGGTGGATGAATGAATGTTTAAATGGATGGCTGGTTGGGTGGATGGTTGGATGGTTGTAGGAGGGAGTGAGGGATGAGTGGAAGGATGGATGCATGGATAGAGGGAGAAATGGATGGATGGATGGATGGATGGATGGATGGATGGATGGATGGAAGAACCGATGGGTGGATGGGTGGATGGATGGACAGCTGGGTGAGTGGAGGGATGGTTGCATGGATAGAGAAATGGATGGATGGATGGATGGATGGATGGATGNTCCTTACCCTCCCAACCCACTCGGAAAGTTGCTACTCTTCACATTAAGACAAGCTCATAGATTTTCCCTTTTGTGAGGCTTTCTTGGATCTCCAAGCAGAAGTAATCATTTCCTTGTGTGCGATTCCATGACATTTCATCTATACTTTATCGATGGCACGAAGAATGTTGTCTTAGAGATAATTATCTATGTGTCTGTCTCTTCCGACAGACTTACGAGCTCTTTAAGGTCAAAGGCATGGTTTCGTTGGTTTTGTATTTCAATTTTAAATACGAAATCTTTGCGTGACAACCTGATGCCTTCTGCGTTTCTGTTCCTCACTTCCACTAGACCCTAAGCTCTGTGTGGAGGCAGGAGCTGTGTCTGGTTATCTGCTTATCCCCAGAACCCACATTAGCACATGGCATTTGTTTTCTGAACAACTGGACTGAATGGATGAATGAATGGTAGACAAAGGTAGGGAGGAATGGGTGGATGAATGTTTAAATGGATGGATGGTTGGGTGGATGGGTGGATGGTTGTAGGAGGGAGTGAGGGATGAGTGGAAGGATGGATGGATGGATGCAAGAACCGATGGGTGGATGGGTGGATGGATGGACAGCTGGGTGAGTGGAGGGATGGTTGCATGGATAGAGAGAGAAATGGACGGACGGATGGATGGATGGATGGATGGATGGATGGATAGGTGGACGGATGGATGGGTGGATGGATTGGTGGGTGAGTGGAGGGATGGATGCATGGATAGAGGGAGAAATGGATGGATGGATGGATGGATGGATGGATGGATGGATGGATGGATAAAGGAGGCATCACAAAACTAACACCAATAAAAGTGAGAGAGGATAAACTCACCACTAACATTGGGACAAAGGGTGAAGTCTCCAGAAAGTCTCATGGAAGAGGTGTTCTCTGAGGTGAACCTTATAGCAAAGGAGAATTTCAGCAGTTGGAGAAGAAGGGCCTTGCACTCCGGAAACACAGTCAGGGAAAATGGCAGCAGGAGGCTGTAGGGCAGCAAGAATCCCTCAGTCTCAGCACCTGAAGTGTAACATGTGTGTGACATCATAGAGAACATAAGCTGGAGACAGATCCTAAGTGCTTGTCACATGGGGTCTCAAATGTCCATTAAGAAAATTGGAGGGGATGCCTTGGGGGCTCAGTCAGTTAAGCATCTGACTTGTCTGACTTCCAGCTCAGGTCATGATCTCACAGATCATGAGTTCAAGCCCTGCATCAGACTCTGCTATCAGCACAGAGCCTGCCTGGGATTCTCTCCCTCTCTCTCTCTGCCCCTCCCTCCTTATGAATGCTCTCTCAAAATACATGAATAAACTTTAAAAAAAAGAAAGAAAGAGGGGCGCCTGGGTGGCTCAGTCCATTAAGCATCCGACTTTGACTCAGGTCATGATCTCATGGTTCGTGGGTTCGAGCCCTGCATCAGGCTCTGTGCTGACAGCTTGGAGCCTGGAGCCTGCTTCAGATTCTGTGTCTCCCTCTCTCTCTGCCCCTCCTCCACTCATGCTGTCTCTCTCCATCTCTCAAAAGTGAATAAATGTTAAAAATTTTAAGAAACCAGTAGGAGCTACCCAAAGGGCTTTATTTCTTTGTTTTGTTTTAGCAGAGGCACACAGACAAGTCATTGTGTTCTGAGGTTAAGGGGTTAAGTCTTCCCTGAAAATGACAAGTTGAAAGCACTCTAGCTGGAATTAATACACCATCAGCCGTGGGCACCGGCGATTTACCAAACCAGCTGGGCCACCGGGTAGGAGGTGAAAACAGCGCAGCTCTGAGGCTGAGGTGAGAGAGTGACGCGTGGACCCCGGGGCACCTGCAGCCAGTCTGCGGGCAGGCCAGAGATGAAGGGCAAAGGCGGGAAGGGGGTGGCAGGGGACACAGCCAAGGTCACCTGAGCCTCACCTGCCTGGCGGCTTGTGGGGCCCTGACCTGCGAGCTCTTGCAAAGCCCGGCTGAGGGCGATCGCGTGCGGGACCCAAAGTGGGTCGCGTTGTCCGGAAACAGGCAATCTAGGCCACGTTGTACATCAGTGGCTTTTGTAACCTCATCCCCTCTGGGAAGTGTCCGCCTCTGAAATCCCGCTCTCTGATCTTACCCGCACATGCGCACACGCCCCCAGCCGTCCATTCTCCTTGCAATGTCCCTTAGACTCTGCGACCACTTCAGGGGACACCTGCTCCTTTCTGGGGAAGGAGAGACACCCAAAGCAAGGAAGCCTTTCCAGAACGGAGACAGCCAGGGTCTCACCTATACACCCCCTCTCATCCCTGGGACCCCTCCCACGCTCTCCTGGACCCCGCGGCCCCTTCCTCTTGGACGCCACGCTACTTCACCAAGGGAAGAGGACTAGGGTTGTTCCTTGTTCAGGTGACAGGTGAGGTAGCACAGGGAAACTTCCAGAGGAGAGGTGGGCAGAGCCCCTCCCCCGTCCCCCTCCTGCATGCTGGACACAGGTCTCTCCTGCTTGGACTTGCTGCCATTTCCTCCCCTGTGCTCACAGGGGCTGAGCCCTGCGCTCTCCAAGCATCAGTTAGAGAAGGGGTGCAGACAGAGAGCTTTCTTTTTAATGTTTATTTATTTTGAGAAAGAGAGAGAGCGCACGCGCACAAGCAGGGGCGGGGCAGAGAGAGACAGAATCCTAAGCAAGCTTCCTGCCACCAGCGTGAAGCCCCACAGGGGACTCGAACCCACGAACTGTGAGAACAGGACCTGAGCTGAAATCAAGAGTTTGAGGCTTAACGGACAGAGCCACCCAGGCGCCCCAGACAGAAGGCTTTATCTGCTGCCTCTCACGGCCGGGTCTGCAACGCTCTTACCTCCAAGGTGCCCACAAAAGAAAATGAGGAGGCAGCATTATTGCAGCGATTCTAATTACTGTATGCTAATTGGGCCACCTTCAGGCTTTCGGGATGCTGCCATTTCCCCGAGATGAAATGACAGAAGCCCTTGCACTTGCCTTGCTCTACTTATTCTTCCATTGCTTGCAGAACATTCTGTACCAGGCACCAACCCCCCCAAGATACCCCAAGCGGGGAGGAGCCACCGAGATCTCTGCCCATGGATGACCTGGGCCCCATTCCAGCAGACTCAGACGGAAGGTCTTGACCGGAGTCCCTATATACTGGGGCTTTTAGGGTCCCTGAATGTGCCTCGGCCCCTAGGGTACACAAATTTTCTTATAGGCATATATTTGCATTTATGGGGGTGGGGGGTGGAGGGTTCAAAGATTTCCTTGGTTTTTCAAAGAAACCCAGGTATCTTTTTTTTTTAAAAAATGCAAAAACCACTGTCCTAAAGGGGAAAGCACCTAATTTATCAAGAGTTTATTTTATTCTCTGCATACCCTTGGGAAAAGGAATATAATAGCCAAAAAAAAAAAAAAAAAGGCAAGAAAAGAGAGGGAGGATTCAACTGAGACTGAAAGTAGAACAGAGTCAGCAATCAAAGGATCAAAATTAATTCAGTTCAACCCATTTAACTCTTGCCAGGATTGTTACCTTTTGGTTCAAATTCTAAGCAATTTTTTTAAAGTTCATTTTTTGAGAAGGGGGAGGGGCAGAGAGAGGGAGGCACAGAATCTGAAACAAGCTCCAGGCTTTGAGATGTCAGCACAGAGCCCCACGCTGGGCTCAAACCCATAAACCACAAAATCATGACCTGAGTTGAAATCGGATGCTCAACCAACAGAACCACCCAGGGACCCCATCAGTTAGAAAGATAACCAAACATACACTAATTTTTAATTTTTTTGCCTGGGTGTCTTCAGTGCTCTCCTATTTGGTCTACCTGTATTCATGTTTTTTATTTCCTTCTTTAGTTTCCGAGCACAGAGAGGAGTTGAAAGAACTGCACAGCGAACAGCCACCTAGCCCCACACCTGAATTTGACAATGAACTTCATACCACACCTGTTCTCTCACATGACCACCTATCTCTCCAGCCTCTTCCTGCCATCTTCTTCTTGTTGCCAATGTTGATCTGGGCATGTGTTTCCTTCCTGCCTCCCTCCATTTTACTGGCTCAGAAGACAGCGATCTTTTGGAAACACAAATCTGATTATATTCCTACCAGGTACCTCTCCTATGTCTTCAGATGTGGCCCAAAGAGACTTGGCGGGGCTCGAATTGGAAACACACCTGCTACGATGATCTAGACAATGAAACTCAATTGTGTATACAAGGCACAGAGAAACACGTCTGTGAATTATACTGGTTAAGCCGCATTAAGTACACAGAGCTGCTTTAAAAAAATGTGGGGTGCCTGGGTGGCTCAGTCCATTAAGCATCCGTCTTTGGCTCAGGTCATGATCTCATGGTTTATGGGTTCGAGCCCCGCGTCCAGCTCTGCACTGACAGCTCAGAGACCGGAGCCTGCTTCAGATTCTGTGTCTCCCTCTGTCTCTGCCCCTCCCCCACTCGTGCTCTGTGTGTGTCTCTCTTTCTCAAAACTAAATACACATTAAACAATTTTTTAATAAGTAAATAAAAAATAAATTAAAAAAACCCATAAATACACAGTACATACTAATTTTACTTACACCACAAATAAAGAACCTCTTCAATTAAAACCTCCACTGATGAAAAGTTCACATTTCTGCTTGAATCAGAGTTCTCCTGTCGTGTTGCAGACAAGATATGAACATTCTTCATGGCCACTAGAATTCCAGATGCTTCAGATTTGACCAGGAAAATAAACATAGCCTGTGTCTCGCCGTTGTTTTCAATGTGGAGTTTTCAATGCACTGATCCTGCAGCACAGAGCTGCATCGGGGAACGACAAAATGTACCAGTCCGAGGCCATTGTCAAATTTAGACCGGAGTAGGCATCTGCCCCGGAGGCTTCAATATGAGGGTCAGAGATTCGCATCTTACAGACAGTGCTTTGTTAGGTCTGTGCAGACACTGAGGGTATGATGTGATACAACTTGCGATTAGAGATATATTAATAGATACGAGCATCTTGCCAGACTTGGTTGGCATCGCATTTTATTATTGTTATTATTGAGACAGCGCTGGGGGGCAGGATCTCTCCAACAGATACTCTGTGCACTGCTGCAAACCACTTCCTGTCTGTTCCTTGAGCTTCTCCGTTGGCTGGATGCCTGGCCGGGGCACTGGGGTGCTCATCCACACCCTTCAGGTACAGAGGAGAGAGGAAGATCGTGCCCCATAGCCGTGGAAAAGATGGATGGCAAATGAATCTGACCGGGAGGAGCAGGGATCAATTCTACCGGTGCTTGTGTCGAGTGGGCGATCGGCCTTGATTCATTGTGGGGGTCAGACCGCGGGCCACTGAGCGCTCCCAGAACTCCAATTTTAAATGGGGTGGTGTGTCAGCTCCAAGAGCTCGGTTATGACTGGCTGAGGGCCATAGTCTTTTCTGCCAGTTACATGGTTTCCAAGGGTCCCTTGTGCTGGGAGTGATCTTGAGGCCCTGTACGCGCAATAGAACCAAAGAAGTGTGTATGGGAGGCTCCCAGGAAGGATTAAGCTCCGAGATAAAAGGGAACGCCTTTTCCACCTGCCCCCCGTCCTGCCTTGAGCCTAGTGAGTGAGATCTGGTACTCCCCAGCCTCTCATCTTAAGAACATAAAAGGATTGGGGTGCCTGGGTGGCTCTGTCAGTTAGGCATCTGACTTTGGCTCAGGTCATGATCTCACAGTTCATGGGTTCGAGCCCCACGTCAGGCTCTGGGCGGACAGCTCGGATCTCAGAGCCTGCTTCCGATTCTATGTCTCCCTCTCTCTCAGCCCCTCCCTGGCTTGCGCTCTGCCTCTCTCTTTCTGAAAAATAAACAAACATTTTTTAAAATAAAAATCCGTCAGAAACGGATGCCCTAAGACAAAAAATGGTCACAGCAAAAGGATGCACAGGGTCAGAGTCCTTGAGGGCGCCAAGCAGCCACCCAGTCCTGGAACTGGCACCTCCTGGTTCCAAGGGAAAATTAAAGGTACCCACAGCCGATCTGCTGCTGTTGGGGTTTGCTACTTGCAGCCCAAACCATGTCCGCCTGACGGGGATCAGGGAGCTCAGGTACGCGAGAGCACAACGGCTCCAGTCTCATCTTGCCGTAGCATATCTTGGTGCTCGCTGCGTCTTGTTCTCCTTTCCTCCGGGCACACGGAAGGACTGCTCTTTCCGCCGCCTTGGAGTTAGCGAGCGTCATGTGACTACGCTGCCCAGTTAGAGAATGTGGACCAGACATCGGTCAGCTCAGAGCCCAAGCACTGAATTGCAGGCATGAGATCCTCTATGTTCCTTCTTTTTTTTTTGCTGCAGTGTCATCCCACAGGGCGCCGTGTTCCAGCCTCTGCCTGGATCACCAAGGGCCTGTGAGGCAGCACCCTTGCCAGTCTATGTGGGACATGCAGCAGGAATTATGCACAGAAACCAAATCTGTGTCGGATGAAGCCAATGAGATTTGGGAATACTTTGTTATGTGGGCCAGTCCTAGCTACGCCGAGCAATGCATATAGCTGTCAATTTTACTTTATTATTTTTTTTTTTTTTTTTGCTGTTGTGGTTGTTTATTTATCTGTTTGGAGAGAGAGAGAGAGAGAGAGCACAAACAGAAGAGGAACAGAGAGAAGGAGAGACAGAATCCCAAGCAGGCTCTGCACGCACCTTTGGCAGAGAGCCTGATGCAGGGGTTAAACTCAAAAACCACAAGATTATGACCTGAGCTGAAATCATGAGTCAGATGCTCAACCAACTGAGCCCACCCAGGCACCCCTCAATTTTACTTTTAAAGAATCAGTCTGATGTGGGGGCACCTGGGTGGCTCAGTTGGTTAAGCATCCGACTTCGGCTCAGGTCATGATCTCACGGTTTGTGGGTTCGAGCCCCGCATCAGGCTCTGTGCTGACAGACAGCTCAGAGCCTGGAGCCTGTTTCAGATTCTGTGTCTCCCTCTCTCTCTGCCCCTCCCTAGCTCATGCTCTGTCTCTCTCTGTCTCAAAATTAAATCAACATTTTAAAAAAGTTGAAAAAAAAAAGAATCAGTCTGATGTGAGTTACACAGATCTCACTATACATTGATCAGGCTGTGACGAATACATAGATTCCATTGATTAGGCCACTCAACACTCATCACCTCTTTCTTCATCACCAGCAGAGCTACAATATTCTTCAGGGTCGCAGTCTTTCCAAACCCAGGGGGTGTTTCCAACACCAGAGATATCCCACCCCATAGTATGGCTGTCTCAAGATGCTCATTTGCCCGGATTCCCCTGTAGGTCTTTTGGCTAATAAAAAACAATGGGAAATCTGCACACAAGTGGTACGCATTAGTTTGGGAGAGCTGCTGTAACACAGAAATGTGTCATCTCACAGTTCGGGAGGCTAGACGTCCAAAAGAAAGTGGTCAGCAGCGCCGTGAGGGAAGGCTCTGTCCCAGGCCATTCTTCTCGGATGTAGAAGGCCATCTTCTCTCCGTGTGCTCCCATCATCTTCCCCGGGTACGTGTCTGTCTCTGCATTCAGAGCTCCTCTTTTTATGAGGGCACCAGTCCTATCCGGTTAGGTTCCACCCTAATTTTATTTTAACCTGATTTTAACTGGATTACCACTTCGTTTTAACTTGGTTACCTCTATAACAACCTTACCTACAAATAAGGTCACATTCTGAGTTACTTGGGAGTAAGACTCCAAATTTTTCCCCCCCAGGGACACAATTCAACCCTGGTTTTGACTTTCTCTTATATTACCCGTCTTCTTGATTTGCGTTTGGAATGCTGGTGTGCAGCTAAACCGTATGGAGCTAAGGCAGCCATTATGTGGTCATGAGGGAGAAGACTGAACTCAGAGAGATGCCCCAAGGGTAACGGTCAACACTCTGAAACTGCCAACTTTCAAACTTCTTGTTAAGTAAACAATACTTGTTCTTACAGTTAAAGCCGCCAGCAGATAAAGCCTCTGTTAATTGCAACTACATCTGAATTTCTACCGAGATTAAAAACCAGATATGCTAAGGCTACCACCTCTGTCTCCAGTTTCACAGATAATAATAGACAAGTCATTAAATATGACGGCTTCAACATTTGGTAAACAAACCCCATCCCACTGGACTTTAATGGGCTTACACGACAAAGAATCAAATGAAATAAGGGCCAGCTTTTTGGGGGACAAAAATCAACAAAAAGTTATTTATTTATTTCACAGATAAATATTGAGTATCTCCTCCTTGTCAGCACTGTGGTTAAGTCTAGAAATTGTGTTCAAAAGCAGATGTGGTTCCTGCCCTCTTCAAACTTCTAGTCCCATAGGAAAGTTAGTCAAATAAGCGCACAAATAGCTACCAGACTGGAAAGTGAAAAATGAAGTTTGATCCAATTATGTAAACACTTAAGGAGCTGACAAAGTTACTTGGGGTTGAACAGTGGGCTTTCCACTGAACTCCAATATGTTTGCAAAGACAGTCTCAGGGCTTCTTTTGTTTTTATTTTAAATTTTTTAATGTTTATTTATTTTTTGAGAGAGAGAGAAAGTAGGGGAGGGGCAGAGAGAGAAGGAGACACAGAATCCAAAGCAGGCTCCAGGCTCTGGGCTGTAAGCACGGAGCCCGACACAGGGTTCAAACTCACAAACCATGAGATCATGACCTGAGCTGAAGTCAGACACTTAACTCACTGAGCCACCCAGGTGTCAGGGCTTCTTTTAAAGAAGAAAGGGGAGTAGTACCTGGGTGGCTCAACCACTAAACATACAACTCTTGATTTTGGCCCAGGGTCATGATCTTGCAGTTCATGGGATCAAGCCCCACCATCAGGCTCTGCACTGACATTTTGGTACCTGCTTGAGATTCTCTCTCTCTGCCTCTTCCCTGCACACACTCTCTTCTCTCTCTCTCTCAAAATAAATAAATATTTTAAAAATTAAAAAAATAAAGAGGAAAGGGTATTTTCATTATAATTGTGTTCATATAACTTATCAGCCAAATAGGGCATATTTGAGAATTAATAGAGTCACTATTAATAACTATCCCTGGAAAAGGGGCCATCAAGCAGAGATATCACAAGAAACCAGAACATCTGGGCAGCCAGGTTACGGTCTAAAAATAAGGATATTCAGAACACGAAGGAAGATGAAGAGTCATGAGTATCAAAACTTTAACTCCACAGCATCTCATTTTGGAGGATAAGATACCCAGGGGAGTGATTGATTTAATGTGGCTGAGATTTAGAATTATACATTAAAAAATTAGTTTTCATTTTTGTACAACTTAAGTATTTAGGCAAAAAATGACATTTCTCCTATCCTAGAAAGTTCGTTGGGAAGAAAAAGAAACAACTGATCTGAGCATAGCTTGACGTGCAATAATAGAGCACCGTGAGACAGATTGATTCGAGCTATGCGAAGCTGGGAGGCAACTCCTTCCCTGCTGTGGCTTGTAAAAGAAATGGAAAGGCTGCTTCCGTATATTAAATGAGGCTAAAAATCTTGATCAATAATTTTCTTCACAAAAAACAAAAAGGATGAAAATGATCAGACATTCATTCTAAAAACTTAATACCCGGTACCAGCTGGAAGAAATGCTTCGTAAGCAATATTTTGCAAGTCGCCGGTGCCTTGGTCCAAATTGTGAGAGGATTTAAATATATATATGTGTTTCATTATATTCTTTACTCATTTCTAAAACTGAGACGTGTCAAGGATGTCTGAGAAGATGGTGTGCAAAAAAAACAGTCTATTTTCACAAAAGGGTTTGGGACACTTTGATAAAACAGCAGTTTTGTTTTTTGTTTTTTTTTAAGAATCTTTTTAAGATACACTGTGTCAAAATTGCATGTCCTTTATTTACCTGACTATTCCATTACACTGCACACATCAGCATCCATATTTGTGACTTACATTTTTTAAATGTTTGTTTATTTTTGAGAGAGAGAAAGACAGAGTGTGAGTGGGAAAGGGGCAGAGAGAGAGGGAGACACAGAATCCGAAGCAGGCTCCAGGCTCCGAGCTGTCAGCACAGAGCTGGATGCAGGGCTCAAACTCAGGAGCCGTGAGATCATGACCTGAGTTAAAGTCGGACGCTCAACAGACTGAGCCACCCAGGCGCCCCCATATTTGTGATTTAGAGTCCCTGAATGCTTCTCCCATCTCATACCCAAAACATCTCTCTTCATCCTTCTCTTTCCATATCAAAACAGAGGCAGGTCCTTAAAAAGCCCACAACAATCTCTACTTTGGGTTAAAGCCTGAGTTCATTCTGGGACTGCTTCTTACCAGGCAAATCATCTAGGCATGTTATTAATTTCTCTAGATCTCAATTTCTACATGTAAAATAGGAGTGATAAGAGCTACCTTGATTAAGTGACAAGGTGGCATGAAATAGGCGAAACACGGTTCCTGACATTCAATAAGCCTCCTTAGAGATGGCAGTTTAATCCGTCGACCCCTGCCACCTCCTTTGCTCTCAGAATTTCAGCTGACATCTGGGAGGGGTAAAAGCCAGGCCTTGTTTCTGTTTGATAAGAATTTGATTGACCGTATAACGTAAGTGGTGTGCACAACTTGCTCGTTGAAATGACCAACATTTAGAAAGAAAATGCACCTGTGTAACCACATCAAGAAATTAACGTCGCTAGACTTCCAGAAGCCTCTCAATCAGACTGCCTCTTCAAAGGTATATGGACCAATATATGGACTTCTATCCCTGCGAGTCTATTTTGTCTTTTTCAGAACCTCGTACAGCATCTACTCTTCTGTATCTAGCTTCTTGCATTCAACATTGGGTGTCTGAGAGTAATCAATTTTATTTATTTATTTAAAAGTTTTAAGGTTATTTATTTATTTTCAGAGAGAGAGAGAGCATGAGTAGGGGGTGGGGCAGAGAGAGAAGAAGAGAGAATCCCAAGCAGGAGAATCCCAAGCGGCTCCGAGCTGCCATCTCAGAGCCCTATGTAGGCTCGATCCTATGAACCATGAGATCATGACCTGAGCTGAAATCAAGAGTCGGATGTTCAACCGACTGAGCCACCCTAGCGTCCTGAGATTAATCAATTTTATTGATGTGGAATAGCTCATTTCCATTCTTGGGAGTATTTGATCATATCCATACATCATGACTGATTCTTACTCTCTTGAAGAAGATTTAGGTTATTTCCAATTTTGGCTATTTTTTAAAATGCTACTATGGACAGTCTTGTCTTTTGGGCACAGAATAATACACTTTTCTGTTGAGCATCTACTCAGAATTGGGATTGCTGGCTCATACAAGTTACTGTGTGTGTTTGGCTTAAAACCAAACCATACCAAATATCTTCCAAACAGAATTTTGTTAACCGGTAAAGTTAAACAATAAATCTTAGAAAACACACAGAAGAATACTTTCATGGAAGACTTAGGCAAAGATCCTTGCTTTTGGGACATAAAAAAATATCCTTGCCCACCTCCTCCATGAAAGTATTCTCCTGTGTTTTCTCTTAAAAGACTTACTATTCAGTGGCTCCTGGGTGGCTCAGTTGGTTAAGTATCCAACTCTTGGGTTTGGCTCAGGTCGTGATCTCACGGTTCATGAGTTTGAGCCCCACACTGGGCTCCACACTGAAATTGCAGAGCCTCTTTAGGATTCTCTCCCGCTCTCTCTCTGCCCCCCCACCCCGCCGTCTCTTTCTCAAAATAAATAAATAAACTTAAAAACAAAATAGGGGCACCTGGGTGGCTCAGTCGGTTAAGCATCCACCTTTGGCTCAGGTCGTGATCTCACGGTTCATGAGTTTAAGCCCTGCGTCGGGCTCCATGCTGACAGCTCAGATTCTGTGTCTCCCTCTCTCTCTGCCCCTCCCCTGCTCGCACTCTGTCCCTCTCTCAAAAATAAATACACATTAGCAAATAAATAAATAAATAAAAGATGTATTGTTTACCTTTACCATTTAATACTAATTCTGCTGGAAGTCTTCTGGTATGGTACAGGTGGTGTCTATATTACTTTTGTTTTTCCATGTGTATGAACAAGTGACCCAGCCCCAAATAATAATGTGACTCACCTTTCTCCCTATCACCTTAGAATCACACGTGTCATACATCAAATGACTGCTATGGCTAGCCTTTTCCTACTCTCTTACTCTCTTTTCCTTTATTTTATTTGACTTGCCTTGAACCAAAACCACGTTAAGATAAGTACAGGAGCCTGATACAATGGTACATGGAAGTATAAGTGTTCCTACTTTGTTTTTCTTTAAGATCATCTTGGCTATTTTTGGCCCTTTGCATTTTCATATGACTTTTATAAGAAGCTTCTCAAATTCCATGCAATAAGGCTGTTAGGATATTGACTGTGGTGATATTGAAATTTAGGTCAATCACCCCTCAACTGACTTAAGTATTTTTTTTATATTTATTTATTTTTGGGAGAGAGACAGAGACAGACACAAAGTGCTAACAGGGGAGGGCAGAGAGAGAGGAGACACAGAATCCGAAGCAGGCTCCAGGCTCTGAGCTGTAAACACAGAGCCCGATGTGAGGCTTGAACCCACAAACCGTGAGTGAAATTCTGACCTGAACCAAAGTTGGGTGCTTAACCAACTGAGCCACCCAGGTACCCAAGTCTTCTTTTTTTAAATTAAGTTTATTTATTTATTTTTGTGAGAGAGAGAGCACGAGTAGGGGACTTAAATCTTCTTTAATTTTCTTCAGTGATGTTAGTAGTTTTCTATTATAGCTGCTGAACTTGTTTTTCTCAGGTTTTTATCTAAGAATTTTACATTTTTACTGTAATTAGTCTTTTTTAAATTTCATTTTGAAGGTGTCATTAGTACAAAGACATACAATTGTTTTTCAAATACTGGCCTCTTCTTTCTAGCGGCCCTGCTAAATTCACTTCTTAATTCTAGTGATTTATCTGGATAGACTGTTGGATTTAAAATCAATTATGTTACATGTGAATAATGCCATTTTAATTCTTTCTTTCCAGTCCTTATATGTTTATTTACTTTTCTTACCATATTACAATGGCCACAAACCACAGCACAGTGTTGAATAAAAGTAGCAATAGTGCACATCTTATTCTTGACCTCAAAGGGAATATTTCCAGTAGTTCAACATCAAGTATTATGTTCATTACAGCTTTTATTTGTTATGCTCTTTCTCAAAATATACCTCTAGTTCTTATTTGTTAAGAAATTCTAACTTCTATTTCTTATTTGTCAAGAATTTTTCCTTTTAGCATGCAATACATTTTATGTGATTTAATTGTATTAAATGCTTTAACTATGCCTGCTGAAACAATCGTATCATTTTCCCCTTTACTCTGTGAATATAGTTAGTTGTGCTGATTGATTTTCGAATGTTAAGCTACCCTTCCATACCTAGAATAAACTCAACTTAGCATGGTGTACTATCCTTTTTATCTATTACTGTATTTGATTTGCTGATTTTTTTTTAAAATTTTATGTCCACAAGAGTGATGACACATGATTTCTTTCTTTCAATATCATGAAGACAATTGAACACTAATTGTCTTTTCTTTTGGTTGCAAGATTATGCTGGCTTCAGAATAAATTAAAAAGTGTTCCCTCATTTTCCAACTTCCTGGAAATGTTTGTACAATGATGACATTGGTTCTTTTTCAAATGTTGGAAGACTTCCCCACTGAAGTCATCTGGATCTAGAGTTTTCTTTGTGGAAATATTTCTAATTAAAACTATTACTTCTTTATTAGATCCAGGTATCTTCACATTTATAGCTCCTCCGGTTTCAAATTTTGTGAATTGTATTTTCTAACACCTATCCCTTCCAACTACATTGTGAGTTGGTCATTATATCTTCTTACTAACATTTAATGCCTAAAGGATCTTTTCATTCTTAATACTGGTAACTGTGTTATCACTTTGGGTTCTTGAACAAGAGGTTTACTAGGTAGGTGATTATCAGTTCTCTTCATCTTTTGCATAACCTGCTTTGGAACAGGCTTATTTTCTCTATCACACATTTTTATTTACTTCTCATCTTTATCACTTCCATACTTCTACTTTCATGGCTCTAATTTGCTAATTTTTACTAAGTTTTTTGATGCATGCCTAGATAAGGGATTTTGAGCCTTGTTTTCTAATATGTGCATGTAAAGCTGTAATTTCCCTCTATGCATAGCTTTATCTGCATCCCACAATTTTGTGATATTTCATCCTTATTATTTCATTAAAAATAGTTTTCTAACCACGCAGCTGTAAAAGAGAATAGAAACGCTCTCTGTGAAGTAATATAGCATGATTTCCAGGATATAGTGCCATGTTTAAAAAAAAAAAANACCCTCAGTTTGTTCCCTATGGTTACGAAATTCTTATAGTTTGCCTCCCTCCTTATTTTATTTCCCATCCCTTCCCCTATGTTCATCTATTTTGTTTCTTAAATTCCACCTATGAGTGAAGTTATACGACATTTGTCTTTCTCTGACTGACTTATCTCACTTAGCATAATACACTGTAGCTCCATTCACATGGTTGCAAATGGCAAGATTTCATTCTTTTTTTATTGCTGAGTAATATTCCATTGTATATATACACCACATCATCTTTATCCATTCATCAAAACTAAAAGGCAACCGATAGAGTGGGAGACGATATTTGCAAATGACATATCAGAGAAAGAGCTAGTATCCAAAATCTATACAGAACTTATAAAACCCAACACCCAAGAAAACAAAAGATCCAGTGAAGAAATGGACAAAAGACATGAACAGACACTTTTTCAAAGAAGACAGCCACATGGCTAACAGACACGTGAAGAGATGCTCAACATCCCTCATCAGGGAAATACAAATCAAACCACAAAGAGACACCACCTCACACCTGTCAGAATGGTTAAAATTAACAACTCTGGAAACAAAAGATGTTGGCGAGAAAGGGGAATCCTTTTGCAGTGTTGGTGGGATTGCAAACTGGTGCAGTCACTATGGAAAGCAGTATGGAAGTTCCTCAAAAGTTAAAAATAGAGCTACCCTACAACCAGCGACTCCACTACTAGGTATTTATCCAAAGGATACAAAAATGCTGATTCCAAGGGGCACATACACCCCTATGTTTATAGCAGCACTATCAATAATAGCCAAAGTATGGAAAGAACCCAAATGTGCATTGACTGATGAATGGATAAAGAAGTTGTGGTATATATATATATACAATAGAATATTACTCAGTGACCAAACCTTGGTTTCTAAATACCTTTTTCCAAGAGAAGTTACCAGGGCTTTTCAAAGAAATAGCTGATCTTAGGGTTTGAACAGTGGAGGAGCCCAAATACAGTGGAACATTAGTCAGTGTGTGTGCACATCAGAAAGTAATTAACTACCCCTCCCCCCAATGACACATCATCAAAACGATACAGGAGACAACATATGAAAATAAATCATGAGAATAACAGATTATAACACATGAATAGTAAGGAATCTGTGAATTATACTGAGACAAAAACATATAAATGATTAGATAACTTAATTAATTAATTAATTAATTAAAAGAATGGAAAGTTTTTCTTCACCACAGAAGGCCAACTAATAAGAGTATGAAGGACAGAAGTCAGAAAAATCACCATTTTGCAACCATCAATGTAATAACAGATCCAGGCAAAAATCATCAACAGATTCTAAACTCCAATTCCACTGAGGGAAAGTGAGTTCGGGAACAAGGTATTTATACAGTCTCAAAGTATCTGCCAGCAGATTCTTTGTTAATTACGAAAGGGAAAGAGAATACTTCACAGCAAAGAAATCTGATAGACACCACCTTAACTGGGTGATAAAAATTACATCGGTAATAATGGTACAAGCTGACATTATAGGATTCTTGATGTGATAGTGAAAAAGATGTGACACCATTGGTGTAGTGTTCCAAAAATCCATGAGTTTATCCACTTAGATAAACTCTACAATGCAATCGGCTTGTATGTTTCAAAATGCTAATGTCACAAAGACAAGCAAAGACTGAAAAACTGTTCCAGCTTAAAGAAAACCAAAAGCCGTACATGACCCTGGATTGATCCTTGCCTGGGGAAAAACACAGTTGCTATGAAGGACAACATTGGCACAACCAGTGAAATCTGAATAAGAACTCTATATTAGATAATAATATTGAATCCATGCTGCATTGTCTTAGTTTTATAGTGGTTGTACCAAAGAAGAGTCTTATTCTTCAGGAATTACTCCTGACTTATTTAAGGATGAAAGGCCACCAGATCTTGGGCTTAGTAGATGTTTCAGCAATAATAGGAATCATAATACTAGAAAGATAAAGCGGATGCAGTATATGAGTCAGGGCTCTCCAGAGAAACAGAAGCAATATGACATTGATGATAAGGAATTGGCTCACAAAATTTTGGATGCTGTCAAGTGCAAAATCTCAAGTGTGGTCCACAGGTGTGAAAACCCAGGAGTGCTGGTGGTACAGATAAAGTCCAAAGGCAGTCAGCATGGGAATTCCCACTTGCTCAGGGAAGCTGGTCTTTTTGTTCTATTTGGGTCTTCAGTTGATTAGATGGGGCCCACCCATGTTGTGGAGAGCAATCTACTTCACTCAATGTTCACCAATTTAAATGTCAGTGTCATCCAAAAACACCCTCCAAGATGACACGTAAAATTAACCTTCACATGGGGCACCTGGGTGGCTCAGTCGGTTAAGAGTTTGACTTCGGCTCAGGTCATAATCTCGCGGTTTGTGGGTTCGAGCCCCGCAATGGGCTCTGAACTGATGGCTCAATGCCTGGAGCCTGCTTCAGATTCTGTATCTCCCTCTCTCCCTGCCCCTCCCCCTCTTGCACTCTGTCCCTCTTCCTCCCAAAAATAAATAAACACTATGCAGACGGTGCTCTTCTTCCAACTTTCTCTAGGTTAGATTTTTTCCAAGTTAAAAATTTGAGAAATACTTTCTAACTTGCACTTGTTTTTCTTCTCCAATTCCTCAAGAATTTAGAAATCACATTGCTAATTTTCTTTCCAAATGTGAAATGCAGACAGTTTTCTTCTTGTTATTGACTTCGAGCCACTCGCAAATGGAAATGTCCTCAACGAGAAAGAGAACTGGGTGGCCTGCCTGGTGGATCCCCCTTCCTTTGGGGATCTTGACCCCATGGCTTCCTTGGTTCCCTCCAATGCCTTCAAACAGCTTTTGTGGACTTTTGTTTAATCAGTTAGGTCTTGGTATTTTAATCCAACTGTCATGGTTATTCTTGGAAGACAGGGTGGTCTGAGGCAGGCTACTCCATCACAGCAGAACACAAAAGTTGGGCTGGACCACATTTTAGCACTAGATCTCCCAGTATGATAAACTAGCACAAAGCAACTCCCAAGGGAAAAAGCATGTACCACCTAGAACACCACCCTGAGATCCTCTTGTAGTAAAAAAGAGCCTTCATGTTCCTCTAAATCCCCAGAGACAAATGTCTGTGGGGTCTTGATGAGATTTCGATAAATTTATAAATAAAAGAGAACATGATGTGAGCCTGGCATGCCCACCAAGGGCACCGTGGATGGCCTGTTACCCACCAGCAAGCCTTTCCATTGTGGAAAACACCAATAGTCAACTCTAGGCCAACATTTGGCCATGAGGCACCTGTCATCAGGAATGATGGACTCCATGACAGTGATTCAACATGGTATTGGAACACAGCCTGACTTCAACATATGAACCCTTCCAACTCACCTCACCAGAATCAAGGAGTCTCTTTCCCAACACCATGTTGCTAGGTGAGTCTACAATTCAGTTTTGGAGGAAACGAGCCCACGTTATTCTTTTATTCTGTACCAAACAGTGAAACAGAGGAACACAGCCTACATATCCTTCAACAGAGAACTGGCCTGACAGTTAAGATATAGTTTTATTGGGGTGCCTGGGTGGCTTGGTCAGCTAAGTGTCCGACTGATCATGATCTTGTGGTTCTTGAGTTCAAGCCCTGTGTGGGGCTCTGTGCTGTGTGTGCAGAGCCTGCTTGGGATTCTCTCTCTCTTCCTCTCTCTGTCTTTCTCTCGCTCTCTCTGTCTCTCTCAAAATAAATACTTTTTTTAAAAAAAAAGAAAGCTAGTTTAGCATAGCATTGAGAGAGCAGGCTTTGGCATAAGGCCACCCAGGTTTGAGGACGTGGCCTTTCAGCCAATAGGCATGGGCTGGAGGATATTCTGTAACGCTCTGGGGTTTAGCTCTCTTGTCACCAAAATGTGAAACAAACTACATGCCGAAACACCTCACGGGGCTGGGGTGAGGACTGAGCAGATTAGCACATCTTCATGTCTGCTCCAAACATTAGCTGTCACTCTGCGAGCTTAATGGGTGCAGAAGTGAAGCTCCGAGAAGTTAGTTGACATCCCTAAGATCATACAGCTCGTAAGAAGCAGGATCAGAATTCAGCCCGGCCCATCTGCTCAAGGCATGATGGGAACTTGGCAAGGGAAGATCCTTGATGGGCGGGGGAGGGGTTGGCTGGAGAAGGTGCGAGTTAGCAAGAGATGGGATGTCCAGAGGCTCTCGTGGAGACTGTTTGACACGGACCCACCAGCTTCAGGAAAGCCATTGTTGGGCGGCGATACAGTAGACTCTTTAGGGTGCGCAGAAGGAGGTAATGGATTCAAAGCCACCTGTGCCTGTGGTTACCGTAAGGACACGCTGTGTCCACAGAAAAGCCTGGGGAAAGCCATTTCCGCAGGGCAGCCCCGTAGGCAAGTGTGACTGGGTGCAAACTAGCTGCCAGGTAATTGCTGATGGTATTTGCAGGTAACCTGCACCCAAGTCAAGGCCAAGGGGCTGCCTTTCCCTGTTCTTGGTCACAGAGAGCCCTGATTCCTTCCTCCTGGACTGGGCTCAGCAGGGCAGGCTGCTCAGCTGGCCTCCCTCCCCTCATTTCTCTACTTCTTTGTCCATCACAGTGAACGGTGGCCCCAACAGGTGCCATCACCCATCATCAGCCAGGCAGGCAAAGGCCTTCCTAAAATCCTCATCTCCCCGCCACGTTCCCTTGCCCCTTCTATTCGAAAACAGCAGGCAGAGAGATTGATCTTGACAAAACTGCAAGAAACAGACATTTTCCTTCCTCCCCCCGGAAGAAGCCAGGGGAGCACTTTTGAAAGAAGCCCTTTTACAAATTACTCTTCCTAAGTAGAAGCATTTTTGTGAAACCTTTATAATTGTAGACCAGGCAAAGAAGAAAACTTTTAGAAGCTATCATCTCTGGGTCAAAGGATATTAATAGTTTGATAGCTACTCAGAACCTTTATCTATGCACGTATATAGCCTTTTAAAAAATACAGCCACACTACAGCTATTTCTACACTTATTTCTAGCTGGCTTTTGTCACTTAACAGTCTATCAGGGATGCTTCATCATGTCATCAAATATTTCTGCTCATTATCATTTAAAATAAGTGAGTAGTAAGTTTTTATAAGACTACATTTTTTTATTATTTAATTTTTTTAACGTTTATTTATTTTTGAGAGAATGGGGGAGACACAGAGTGCAATGCAAGCTGGGGAGGGGCAGAGAAAGAGGGATACAGAATCCGAAGAAGGCTCCAGGCTCTAAGCTGTCAGCACAGAGCCCGATATGGGGCTCCAACCCTCAAACCATGAGATCATGACCTGAGCCAAAACTGAGATTCAGACACTTAGCCAACGGAGCCACCCAGGTGTCCCAACCTAGCTTTCTTAATGTACATAACATTTACTCTGTACCAGTGTTGTAAAGATTAAATCAATAATATTTGAGGGGGTGTCTGACAGCGTCTTTGCAAACAATAAATCTCAAGGATTGCTTGTTAGTGCATTTGCTCTTTAATTCAAATGTAGACACCTACGCAACAGGACAGAGAGAGTCTAGAGCCATCCCGAAGACAAGTTCTTTTTTCTTAAGTTTATTTATTTATTTTGACAGAGAGAGAGAGAGAGAGAGAGCACATGGGGGGAGAGGCAGAGAGAGAGGGAGAGGGAGAGTCCCAAGCAGGCTCCGCACTGTCAGCAGAGAGCCCTATACGGGGCTCACACTCACGAACTGTGAGATCGTGACCTGAGCCATAATCTAGTGTCTGACACTTAACCGGCTGAGCCTCCCAGGCACCCCCAGAAGTCAAATTCACATCAAACTGAAGTCTTTCCAATCAATATTATTAAATGTATGCAGATTGTGTGATTGAGAAAGAAACAAAATAAAGCAGCTTCTTAAAAATTATGTTTGAAGCTTGCAAATAAGGAACGGGGGCGGCTCATATTTCCCAAGGGTGCATCACTGGCTGGTGTTCCTCTCTGCTGGTGCCTCTGGGATGCCCTCTGAGTGACTTTATGGTGGAGCCACCCCACCTCATCCCCGCTCACACGGCTACAGAGCAGCAAACAGGACCCGGGGCAGGAAGGTGGTGAGGACTTGCAGACCGCGAAGGCCTATAAAAGGGAGCACGCCCAATGTCATTACTGCCAGACCGGAATGGGTCCCTCGGAAAAACGCTCATTGTTTTAGGTTGTGCCCACTCCTAGTCGGTTCCAGAAGGATAATCCAGGCAGAAGTACCAACAGAAATAAGCACGCTGTATTTTAATAGTCGTGGCCATTCAGGGAGCTAAGGCTTTGTGAATGTGTCAGAGCCCTACCTTCCAACCAAAATCTCATCTCGCTGGGGGAGCCGTGCTGCTTCACCCCAGTGGCCCAGAGCTGCTGTCTTCGGCTGCACTTGTGAACAGGGCCTCATCAAGGAGGCCAGAGTCACAAGCGAGCAAGTCAGAGCCATTGAGTGTCCATCCCCTGCACCTGGCCATGGGCTCTTTTTGAAACCCTCTTTCTTTCTTTCATTTGTTCTTTCTTTGTTTCTTTCTTTCTTTTCTTTCTCTCTCTCTCTTTCTCTCTCTCCCTCCCTTACTTTCTTCCTTTCTTTCTTTCTTCTTTCTATTTTTTAGTGTTCATTTATTATTGAGAGACAGAGAGAGACAGAGCATGAGCAGGGGAGGGGCAGAGAGAGAGGGAGACACAGAATCTGAAACAGGCTCCAGGCTCTGAGCTGTCAGCACAGAACCCAACACAGGGCTCGAACTCACAAATCGTGAGATCATGACCTGAGCCGAAGTCGGACACTTAACCGACTGAGCCACCCAGTTACCCCTGAAACTCCCTTTCATGCACTTTTCTGTCCTTTGTCCTCCATTCAGCGAAGGCTCTTGGGAGACGAGATCTGTTATATCCCTCCTTTCTGCTATGATCATGATTCATAAACAGCATTGGCAAGTTGAAAGCCCAGCTCCTTCCATAGGAAGCACCCCACTATTGAGAACAACTCCACATGTGGTTACAGGACCAGTCTGGCTCAGGCTGGCTGATTACATGCACCAGCCAGAAGCCCCACAAAGGTAAGAACAGAGGCAGAAACCTATCCAACATCCAACAGAACTGATGCGGTGTTCAAAGCAGGCTCCTTACAAAACCTACCTCCCGTTTAATATTATGCAGCAGGTTCTATACAGAGAACCCAACTTATGCCGTCCCCTCAAACTCTACAGTAATCTCTACAAGATAGTTAATATCGTCCCATTTTACAGACCAGTAAACTGAGACCCAAGGACCTGAAGTAACTTGAGCCAAACATTCAGCATTGGGATGCACAGTTCAAGCATGTGCATGAGGAGGTTGATTCAAATCGTAGAAGGCGGCTTGACTTCCAGCAAAACCGGTTAATTTGTTTTTCATAGTCCACAGAGATCCTACTGAAAATTCTAGAGTAAGGAAATAGGAAAATCCACGTGACATTTTGAGACTCCTCGGCACAGTGTTTAGTGTGTTAGTGAATTCTTTTATTTTTTTAAGTTTATTTATTTATGTTGGTGGAGAGAGTGCAAATGTACAAGGAACAGAGAGAGAATACCAAGAGGGCTCGGTGCTCAGCACAGTACCCAATGTGCAGCTGGATCTCAGGACAGTGAATTCTTGTTAAATGAATACATCACTTCAAATTCATGCTTGCTCCCCGAACCCAGGCAGCCTCAAGATGACCATCCCACTGCACTGTGCTGCCTCGTTCCAGACTGAGGACAGGCTCAAAGCGGGAGATTAACCAAGAATTCAGGAAGCCAGATAAAGTTAGAAAGTTATATGCAAAGCAGGCTGGAGCCAGGGTCAGACCTTCAGTCACAAATGTGGCCCAGGGGGCCCACGTACACACTGCCACTGGCACCAACCCCCAGATGAAGGTAGAGCAGGCAGAAATACGGGGACGCCTGGGTGGCTGACTCGGTTGGGCATCTGACTTCGGCTCAGGTCATGATCTTGCGGTTTGTGAGTTCGAGCCCCATGTCAGGCTCTGTGCTAACAGCTCAGAGCCTGGAGCCTGCTTCAGATTCTGTGTTTCCCTCTCTGCCCTTCCCATGCTCATGCTCTGTCTCTCTCTCTCTCTCTAAAAAATAAATAAATATTAAAATTTTTAAAAAAGAAATACAGATACAGGCTCAGGAAGGATCATTCCATCTGGTGACAATCATATTCCAGTTGTCTCTGCATCCTCCCAGTTTCTGAATTCAGGGAGAGCGCACAAAAGGGTATAACGTCTAATAACTTAAAATGGTAACGATCAATCGGGAGCCAACCCGAAGTCAATACTATTGGTGAGTGGAATTTGTTGTGTTGTGTGGTTATATGAATCAAGATCTTTTATGTGACAGCTAACAGGTAACCAAAGAAATCCCATGGCCAACTCCTGCGTGCAGTTGGGGCCAAAGGTCAAAGGGTTTAGGTGGTCCTGGTTTGGACCGCGTGCCCACTGCTTGCACTAACGACTGTGACATGGGTGTAAAATACGATGATTGACCCAGCCTGGGTTCTGTACTCAACCCCCTCCCCCAGCAACTGGAAGCGATTAGCCCCCGCCCTTTCCCATTGAAATCACAGATGTTCTCTCCTCACCGTCATGATGTGCAGTGAAGCAATCACTTTTCAATCGTGGGTTCCTTTACCCGGCTCAATTTAGCAGAGAAAGGTATAAGTTCCTAAATCCCTGAAAGGGTCTGAAAACGTCACTTGGATCCTTCTATTCCTTCACTGAAGTATTTTCAATAGGATCTCCGTGGACTATGAAAAAGAAATGAATCGGCTTTGCTGCAAGTCAAGCCGCCTCCTGTGATGTGAATCAACCTTCTCATGTTCATACTTAAACCACGCATTCCAAATTAGACTGGTCGATATTCTGTTCCATAAGCATGTTTCGTACCCTCCCATCTCTGAGCTTTTTCATTGTGTGGTTTCCTCTGCCTAGAATGACATTCTTGACTCTCCAAACATCTACCACCTGTCAGCGCCCTCCTTCCCTAACCAGTAAGGGGGGACAGCAGTTCACCTGACCCCCTTTAGATGACAGCAGGTGTCACCTCTAGCAGAAAGCGACCCTAACTGCAGCTGAAGCTGCCCCCTAGTTTCCACAACCCCACTCCACCCGCCACTGATATTCCAAGTGCCCGATGGCTTAGCCCCATGGAGATAGCCCTCTCCATACTGGCCAATAACCTCTCCCCCTTCTGAAATCCTCAAGCACCACTGTATGCCGCATGCTGGCTTGTTGATCAAAAATGAGATGATGCATTTAAAGCATCCACTTTCCGATCACTTTCTGAGATGGTAAATAATCATCATCATTATTGCAGTTGTAACGGATCTCATTTCCCCCCTGCTAAGCTGGACAAATATTTGTTACATGAACAAACGGATGGATACATAGAAGATGGACACAGTAACAAAAACAGTGACTATGTTGTTCTCATATTGCAAATCTTAGTATGCATCTGCTTTTTCTTTTAATTTTTAAATTTAGACCTATTTTTAAATTTTTTTTTGTATTTATTTATTTTTGAGAGACAGAGAGACAGAGCACAAGTCGGGGAGGCTCCACAGAGAGGGGGACACAGAATCTGAAGCAGGCTCCAGGCTCTGAGCTGTCAGCACAGAGCCTGATGCAGGTTTCGAACCCATAAACTGCGAGACCATGGCTCGAGCCGAACTTGGATGCTTAACTGACTGAGCCACCCAGGTGCTCCTAGACCTGCTTTTTTTTCTTTTTTTTTAATGAAAATCTTCAAAAATTTGAAAGGACCCCTGCTAGAGGCTTTATCAGTTCTCCTTTGTGCTGACGTCACTCAATTTATCAACTTCGTTGGTTCCACGAAAAGCAAAAACCTATCTTTTAGGTCCACTCTCTCACAAAGTTACAAAGTGCTTCAGGTCACCAGAGAGTCACTGATGCAAGGCAAAGGGAGGGGACAAGAATAAGAAGCCTCCGGGAAGAGCCAGTGCTGCTGGTGACCAGAGGCACCGGCCAGCAGGGCCAGTTGCTGCTGTCTTGCTTACAGGCACCCCACGGAGCCCTCAGGTTCAGGGCAAAGTATTCAAATTCGAAAGTGTCACCGTCCTCAAATGCCAAGGATCGACTCTCACTGTAATGTGTCTGGCACAACGCTGGGGATCCAGTGAATGCCTAAAACATACTGAATCACAGGCGCCTGGGGGGCTCAGTCAGTTAAGCGTCTGACTCTTGATTTTGGCTCAGGTCATGATCTTGAAGTTCATGGAATCGAGCCCCACGTCGAGCTCTGCGCTGACAGTTCAGAGCCTGCTTGGGATTATCTCTCTCTCTCTCTGTCTCTCTCTCTTCCCCTCCCCCCAACTCTCTCAAAATAAATGGACCTTAAAAAATTAATTAATTAATTAACACACTGAATTAAGCAATTACAGCAAAACCTCAGTTTGTGAGCATAATTCACTCCAGAAACATATTTGTCATCCAAAGCACTCGTATATCAAAGTGAACTCCGAGAACCGTTGGCTCAGTTGTGATCACGTGACACCCGGCCTCACGTATGACTCATATCACAAGACTTCACTCGTTTATCAGGTCACAGTTTATTAGAAATGTCTGCTCCTTTTAACAACCCTCGCGGGACAAGTTACTTGTAATCCAAGGTTTTGTTGTACGCTGTTCCCATACGTCTCTGAAAGGGACCATTCACTGTTTATATCTTGAGAGCAGTGTGTGTGTTTGCGATTGAAGATTTTAAAAATATATAGTCATAGGACACCTGGGGGGCTCAGTCGGTTAAGCGTCCGACTTTGGCTCAGGTCATGATCTCACGGTTCATGGGNTATAATGTATAATTTTAATTACATATAATATATAACTATTTTATTATATTTTTATATTTCATATCTATGTTTATATTACATGATGTGATTTACTGTGTGAAAGTATATTTACATTTAATTGTATACACATTACTTTAAATGATTTCTACTATGTTGGGATTTATTTTAAAACCTTCCACTGTCATTGGATTAAAGTTGTGATCATCTCTCACTTGTGTTCATAACCTCACCCAGGAGCAGATGAAATGTGATGGAACGGTGTTGAGTGTACACTGACAAGTCTTAGCCACCACAAGAAAGCACACAGCGTTTACTCAGGTGTTTGTATTTTCATTTCTGAATAGATGAGAATTCATTTTCGGGCTCCTTAGATCCTGAGCGGGGCCTTTGGGTAAGAGCTTTGGAGCAGGCTACTTCGACCGGATGTGCCCCGCTGAGCACAGACAACCAGCCAGGGAATTTACAAAGCTGGGATCCATGAATGCAAGCTGCCCACGTGGGCTTCTACACACTCCTTTCCTGGTAATAACAGGGGAAAACGGACACACACTTCAAATTTGGGGCAGTAAAATCAGCTTTAACATATGACTCACTTTTTTTTTCTAAACATAGAAGGGGGGGCAGCAACCCCAAACCATGTGAAACCTCTCTAACCAGGAGAGGCATAGACAGTAGCTGGCTAGCGGGTCAGCATGCCCTGCGTGTGTGTGGCATTGCAGACGGAGGATCTTCCCTCCGCTGAAGGATCGTCACGCTCACTGATGGTCGCCATGCTGGCTTTCAGCAGTGGCCATCACAGTGGCCCCATCTACAAGCCCTCAGAGCTAGTCAAGGTGACAAGATCCCTGATCATAAGGAAACTGAATGATAATGAGACCGGAGAAGCCAGGAGGCCCACCAAGATTCCTAGCAACCTGGGGGAAGCAAGCTCCCTGATGACTACTTCCTTGCTCACATTTAAAATCATCCTTAGAAACTATAGGCGCCTGTGGGGCTCAATCGGTTGAGCGTCTGGCTTCAGCTCAGGTCATAATCTTGCAGTTCATGAGTCTGACCCCCACATTGGGCTCTGTGCTATAGGTGCAGAGCCTGCTTGCAATTCTCTCTCTTTCTCTCTCTCTCTCTCTTTCTCTCTCTGCCCTTACCCCACTTCCCCACTTGCATGCTCTCTTTCTCTCTCTCAAAAATAAATAAATAAACTAAAAAAAAAAAAAAGGATGTGTGTGTGTTGGGGGTGGGGTGTACTATTCATTATTGAAGTTGTAGTTGTTAAAACCAGAATGGAAGACAAAGTACATGAGTTCAAGGTTAGGCTCCAGCCCTGAGGTGGCATCTATTTATACTTCTTTTTTTTTAAGCTTATTCTTATTTATTTTGAGAGAAATAGAGAGCAAGTGGGAGAGGGGGATACAGAGAGAGAGGAAGAGAGAATCCCAAGCAAGCTCCACAGCGTCAGCACAGACCCCAATGCGGAACTCAAACTCACGAATTGTGAGATCAAGACTTGGGCTGAAATCAAGAGTCGGATGCTTAACCAACTGAGCCTCCCAGGTGCATCTGTATTTCTCAATCTCTCTGTGCCTTGGTGGGCAGTGGGGATAATGATACTATAGTACAAGTTATGTAAAGATTAACATTGGAAACTACAAAAGACATATCTCTGTGTCTGACACAAAGACAGTTAATAATACCAGGTCATAATCCTACTGACATTCCTTGTCAGCTGTCTGACAGGCAAACTCATGCTAGGCTGTAACTAACATACTATATGGCACGGAAAGTTCTACCTGGAGAGTAAAAAATTGGGAGAAATGGGTGATTCGGCACCTTATAGATGGAAAATGGCAGCCAGCTGCTATCTACTTGGTTGATGGACTTGAAGGCGGCCTTGATAGCACTGGCTTCCCCCACTGGAAGATTCTAGACCCTGTGTGCAAGACCCAGGCATTATTCACACTGAGGTCACACTTACCAGAGCGCTGTCTGAGACAGCTGTATACTCCTCTGATGGAAATTCAGGTGAAGAGGTTCATTCTCAGAACATAGGTCTACAAAGGTTGGACTTGAGAGCTGCATAGAATACTACATACACACAAACACATAAACACACACACACACTCAACCCTACAAAAATACACAAAACCAGGGTGCCTGGGTGACTCAGTCGGTTAAGCATCCAACTCTTGATTTTGGCTCAGGTCATGATCTCACAGTTCATGGGACTGAACTGTGAGATCAGTCCCCACGTCGGGCTCTGGATTATCAGCACAGAGCCTGCTTGAGATTCTCTGTCTACCTCCTCTCTGCCCCTCCCCCACTCTCTCTCTCTCTCTCTCAAAATAAATAAATAAAAATTAAAAAGGTGCACAAACCCTAAAAAAAAATATTAGCCTATATGGTGCTCGATGCCACTGATCATCAGGAAGATGCAAATTGAAACCACAAGGAGATGTCTCCTCACACCTGTCAGAATGGCTGTCGTCAAGAAGACAAGAAACAACGAGTGTTGGCGACCATGTGGAGACCAGGGAACTCCATGAGGGAGAACAATGTAGAGAACAATCTCTTAAAAATACTCGAAACAGAATCATCGTACCATCTAGCGACCCCACTTTTGGGCACGTGTCCAAAGGAAATGAAAACAGAATATCGAAAGGATATCCCTGTTCATTGCAGTATCGTTCACAACAGCCAAGACGTGGAAACAAACCACACGTATCCAAGTGGATAGATAAAGACGTGAGATATCTAAATATCTGTAACTATAGCTAAATCTATATCATCTTTATCTATATCTATATCTAATGGAATACTATTCAGCCAGGAAAAATAACAGGAAATCCTGCCCTTTGTGACAGCCTGGATGGATCTTGAAGACATTATGCCAAGTGACAGAGACAGAGAAAGACAAATACTATATGCAAGCCCTTATAGGTAGGATTTTAAAAACAGAATGGAATAATGATTACTAGAAATTCGGGGGTTGGGGAAGGAAAGAGATGTCGCATAAGCGTACGTGCTCGCAACTAGCAAATTAAATGAGACCCAAAGATCTAATACACTGCATGGTAATTATAGACAACAACACTGTTTTATAAACATTGAACTTGCTGAGAGGCTAGATCATCATTGTTCCTAATACGAGAAGAGTAGACAACCTTGAGACACAACAGAGGCATCAAGTAATGTCATATTGCAATGGGGATGGGTCACATCAATATGTTGTATACCTTCGATTACACCATGTTATACGTCGTTTAGATCCCAATGTTTAAAAAGCATACGAGGATATTAAAAACGTGTCTGACGTTGCAGCTTGATGTTGAATGCAGAAACGGGAGCAAACAGCCACCAGAAAGCAGAGAGCATTGGGGTTCACCTGTGACCCCCACGCCACCATCTAGGACTTGGCCGTGAGCCTCCCCTGAAGCCCAGAGCTCAGGAAAGAGCTCCCTGGCTGGTTTCACAGAACTCTGCCTTTATTCACACGCTTAGCCGCCTCCCCTGCTTACCTTTCTCCGGACACNAGTATCGTTCACAACAGCCAAGATGTGAAAACAAACCACACGTATCCAAGTGGATAGATAAAGATGTGAGATATCTAAATATCTGTATCTGTAGCTAAATCTATATCATCTTTATCTATATCTATATCTAATGGAATACTATTCAGCCAGGAAAAATAACAGGAAATCCTGCCCTTTGTGACAGCCTGGATGGATCTTGAAGACATTATGCCAAGTGACAGAGACAGAGAAAGACAAATACTATATGCAAGCCCTTATAGGTAGGATTTTAAAAACAGAATGGAATAATGATTACTAGAAATTCGGGGGTTGGGGAAGGAAAGAGATGTCGCATAAGCGTACGTGCTCGCAACTAGCAAATTAAATGAGACCCAAAGATCTAATACACTGCATAGTAATTATAGACAACAACACTGTTTTATAAACATTGAACTTGCTGAGAGGCTAGATCATCATTGTTCCTAATACGAGAAGAGTAGACAACCTTGAGACACAACAGAGGCATCAAGTAATGTCATATTGCAATGGGGATGGGTCACATCAATATGTTGTATACCTTCGATTACACCATGTTATACGTCGTTTAGATCCCAATGTTTAAAAAGCATACGAGGATATTAAAAACGTGTCTGACGTTGCAGCTTGATGTTGAATGCAGAAACGGGAGCAAACAGCCACCAGAAAGCAGAGAGCATTGAGGTTCACCTGTGACCCCCACGCCACCATCTAGGACTTGGCTGTGAGCCTCCCCTGAAGCCCAGAGCTCAGGAAAGAGCTCCCTGGCTGGTTTCACAGAACTCTGCCTTTATTCACACGCTTAGCCGCCTCCCCTGCTTACCTTTCTCCGGACAGTGTGGGGACACTGTCGTTCACCCACACAAGTGCCAGTGACCCCCCGTCGGACACCGTCATCCTCCGTCCTCTCTTCCTGTGCAGTGACGGCCTCACGTCCCTCCTCATGGGCACTGTGATTTTCTAAGTTCGTCCTGTGCTCAAGCCTGTGCCTCATGGGGTCCAGGCGATGACTTTTACCAACATCCTCTTTCCCAACTGCCCGCTGCGAATACGGCAATCATATCCTGAAAGCAATGCCAATACAGGGTTACATGTTAGTGATGAAGGAAATAGAAGGGGTCCCTTCGGCTCATAACCAGACGCCATCTTACGGTTTCCTTACCTGAAGTGATTGAAATGCCAGGAATCCTTTTAGGGGTGCCACACCCCGTTGACATGCATTCCGAAAGGGACCAGGGACCTACAGCCCTTTGCCTGGATTCCATTTCTTTTCTGTTTCTGCAATCCCCACCCTGCAATCTGAGGTCAATCAGCTTGGCCTTTGCGTTCCCTTGGCCTACCCTCATGACCCCCCAATTCCTAGTGTTGTATCCTCTGCAGCTCTCGTTTTACTATCAAGTAGTGTTGTATAAACCATATTTTCTCAGATTGTTCCAGTAACTTCTGCGTCCTAACTGGAGCCTACAGGATCCACTCCTGCCCCAACCATCCTGAGCAAGGGAAGCTTCCCTGCCCCAAGCTCCCTACTAGAGCATGCAAGGGAATGACAGTCTGTCGATGCACTACCACCACGTCCAGACAATTATCCCAGAACAGCAGACCTCTCCATGTGCAGCTCTTGCCGTCTATTTTTTACCAACCTTGAGTTAACATTTTCCGCATCCATGAGCTCGCCACCTAGCCACACACATTTCTGGTGGACGGGCTCACGATTTTTCTCTTCGCTCTGTCTGGCCCACAACTATCTCCCATCATACTGGACAATTTCAAAACCCTTGTTAAGAACCTAATATCCTGGCTTCGGGGCGCCTGGGGGGCTCTGTCGGTTGAGCTTCCGACTTCGGCTCAGATCATGATCTCGCTGCTCATGATTTCGAGCCCCATGTCAGTCTCTGTGCTGACAGCTCAGAGCCTGGAGCCTGCTTCAGATTCTGTGTCTCCCTTTCTCTCCCTCCCCCTCCCGGACTNAGAACCTAATATCCTGGCTTTAGGATCCTGATCCTGGCTTCAGTGAGTGGCTTCAATCACTGGGAATTTCTAGTTAATAACTTATTCCATCACAACACTCTTCAACTCCATCCTCTCTGTATTGCCTCAGCCCGTGGCCAGGACTGCTAGCTTCCAAGATCCAAAGTCCCTTGCTCTTCCAGGACACACAGCTAGACTACAGTTCCCAGGCTCCCCTGAGGTTACATATAGTTGTGTGAATGAGGGGTAGCTCAACGGAAAGGATGCGTGTCGCCCTGAGGCCTGGAAAGCCCCCCTTCATACCTCTAGGCTACAGGGAATTAAAATGATCCTAGATCCACCTTGGAGGGTCTGCGTTGAAGATGACAGAGTCTCTGTTAGTGGGAGGTCTTAGACGTCATTGTGGAAATGGTGCATCTGCCCAGAACCATGACACGAACATGAAGTAATCTACTGTGTTTGAACCGTGGTGTATTTTGAAGTCATGACGATTCAGCTGTATTACTAATGTACTCTCAAAGGTCAAGTACTCTTGATTGTACTCAAGTGGAGTCTTTTGGATCTCCCCCTCCTTCCCAGAGCCACTATTACCACCCCAAGATTCTGCCTTCACACTCTCTGTCATGTGGTCTTTTACGATGGGTCCTGAGTGGTCTCTCTACCTTCCAGGTCTTGCCTGTGACACCCCTCCCTTCATTAAGAATAAAATTCTTTTTTAAGGGGCGCCTGGGTGGCTTAGTCCATTAAGCGTCCGACTTTCACTTAGGTCATGATCTCGCGGTTCGTGGGTTCGAGCCCCACGTCGGACTCTGTGCTGACAGCCAGCTCAGAGCCTGGAGCCTGTTTCAGAGTCTGTGACTCCCTCTCTCTCTGACCCTCCCCTGCTCACGCTGTCTCTCTCTCTCTCTCTCCTAGAAATTAAAAAAAAAAATTTTTTTTTAATGCTTTTATTTATTTCTGAGAGAGAGACAATGTGAACAGGGGACAGTCAGAGAGAGAGAGAAGGAGATACAGACTCTGAAACAAGCTCTCAGCTAGCTGTTAGCACAGAGCCCAAACTGGGGCTCAAACCCACCAACCATGAGATGATGACTTGAGCTGAAGTTGGATGCTTAACCGACTGAGCCACCTAGGCACCCCAAGAATAAAATTCTTAAAGCAAAAGGCAGATACGTCATCCAGCACATCCAGAAGCCGTTGATGTTCACAGACAAAATCTCATTCTGCTCGACATGGCGCTCAAGGTTGCGTACGGGCTCGCCCTAAACTGCCTTCCAACATCTAGTTCCTTTGGGGCCGAAGCAAAAGCACTGTCCCTCATTTTCACCTCTAATTAGGGCATTCTTTCACCCTACTCCAGATTTGCAACATAAAGAAACCCTTCACGTCTTTCAATCCCAAGAGCCCTTCAATATGAAATATTGCCAGATCTTTCACTGGGAATTCATCATTTCTTCCTCTACCATTTACATGACCTGTGATTTCTTAGCTACCTCCTTCAAGTCAATGTGCATGGGTCTCTCCTATCAAAATAAATATTCCTTGAATGTGTAGCATTAGTGCATTCGTCTTTATATTCTCTCAGCTGTCATGCTATTCCCAGGATAGCACATGCTTCACAAATAACTGGGAAATAACTTGGGAAAGATGAACAGCAAATCCCAAGGAGAGAAAAGAGGAAGAGGTGCAGCCGGAGGAGGGAGAGAGGAAGGGAGGGAGGGACGAGAAGGAGGAAGGGAGGGAGGGAGGAGAAGGGGGGAGGGAAGGGCAGAAAGGAGGGAAGGAGGGAGGGAAGGGAGGGATGGGTGGAGGGAGGGACAGAGAGAGAAAGGGAGGGGGAGGAGGGAAGGAGGAGGGAGGAAAAGCAAGGGGAGGAGGAAGAGGAAGAAGGGATATTTAGGTGTGCCCTTGGGAGGGCGCCTGCTCACAGATCCCGAGGGCTGGCACCGCCCCCCCCCCCCCCCGCAGGGCAGTGGGGAGGAGCCAAGCTGAGCAGGAAGCACGGGTGGGTGGGAGCACTTGGCCCGCACCGCACCTGTGCAGGCTCCATCTCCTCCCCGGAGAGACTGGAGACAGCAGCTCGTCCTGCACAGGGTCCCAGAAACCTGCGCCTACGGAGCCCCCAGGCTAGGGCCCAGCATGCAGTAAACACTCAAGAAATGGCCACCATTGCTAGTTACTCTCAAGTTCGCTTTGGAAGGAGGCAGGCACTAAAATTTAAATGTGCCACCCCTCTGATGCCGCTTGCATGACCTCCCTGGTAACCACTGGTGAGGAGCCCTGCCTTCGCTGGCATCCCCCTGTCCCCGGTGTGTCCCTCCGTCTCACTATCCCAGCAACACCCTCCCTGGAGGTCCATAGGATCTTCCTGATGAGCCTAATGGATCCTTACTATATCCAAAAAAATACATTCTTAACAGAAACAGCGTAAGCCAGCCAACGGCATGAGGAAGCTATGTCTCCCTAAGCAACCGGAATCTCCGACCACAATTGCCCTTGACTTCATGCAGCATGGCTCTTAGATCCCGCCCTCACCTGCCTCAGGTGTGAGCCTCACGTTGGGCCCGCTGCAGGTGGCTTTCCCACCTTGGGACATCCTCCAGGGGCAAGCGTGGCTCCCCGGGCTCTTCTGAAATCTGCCCCTTCATCGCCGTAACTGCAGACACGAGATAACTGTTCCCGTGTGCACTTGTTTCCCTTCCCTCTCACACCTGCTAGGCGGCCTTGCTCAGGGCACAAAGACTGAGGCGGACCACTCATCTTTCTGACAGATGTTTGCTAGCTACAGCTCGGCTTCCACCCCTCTCTGAGGCCTTTTCCCCAGTCTTCAGATGAGATGCATGCTCTGCTCCACTCCTCCCACCACCACCATGGCATTTCCCGCTGGGGGGCACCCCTAGGTCATGACCGGCTGAGAGCCCGCCCCCTTACTAACAGCTCATCCGCCCAACAACCCACAGCAGCCTCCAAATGTTTGTTTCATTTTCTCCCTGCAACTAGCATCCATCCATTTTCTCCTTCGAAAGACAATGCCAACAGGGAGACAATTAGCTTAAGAGCAAAAGCACACCCTTCACACCAGTCTTTCCTTGTCTATTTCTTGTTCTTTCTACTTAAGACATTGTTACCAGTGATTTGTGTGCTGACACCCTCTGGATATAGGGAAACTCTGGATATAGGAATGAAATAGACACTTTGATGGATGTCTTCTTATTTTTCTGTCATTCTTTTAATAACAGATCTTATTCCAAACCGTAATAGCAAGGAGTTTTTAGATTGCATCTTGCAGGGGGAAAAAATGTGTTAGAAATGGTCTTGCTCTGCATAATCGTTTCTGTGGTACCGTTTAGGAGGAAAGATATTTACTTATTTACCTGGCAGCTGAGGAAAAGGGTGTCAACTTTGGACAGAACGTGGGGGTAGGGAGACCAACTGACCCTGGTGCATCTGTCTTCAAATGCAAATATGATAATTTGCCATGAAATAAGTTGACCCTGCAGATTTCATCCAGGTGTTACATTTTGTATTGACCTCTAGGATCTTTGATGTTTTCTTTACTGATACTTTTCTGCCATGAAGAATCCTATATTCCTTAGAACTTTCAAGAACTATAGTGAAATGTCAGGGATCTTGCCTTTTGTCTGCCTTCTACCGTTCACGGGGTCATTGTGAATCACTGAGTAGAGCAGGTGAAATGGACCAGGTATACAAGTGTGCACAGAGGCTGGCTCTGCACGCAGCTATCTACACAAGAGGAAGGTGGGTGTGCAGAGTTAATGACTGGTGCAGAGACAGGATCACCGAGCAGGGGCATCAGAGCACAAGGCCATCAGAACACAAGGTGAAAGCGTGGACTCTGAGCTGTGTCCTGAAGGCTGAATATGAGTTTCTGGAGAACGAGTCAGGGAAAGGGCAGTCCAAGCAGAGGGAACGGGATGTGTGGTGGGGCATATCAGATGGCGTTTGCCATCCCCAGGGAAACACATATGCCTCTCTCCGAGAATCCAAGGGGATCGAACTAGCAGAGGGATAGAAACAATACTTCAAAAAATGATAATAATAAAACAATGGGCGCCTGGGTGCCTCAGTCTATTGAGCCTCCAAGTGTGGCTCTCGTCATGATCTCATGGTTCGTGAGTTCAAGCCCCATGTCAGGGTCTGTGCTGACAGCTCAGAGCCTAGATCCTGCTTCGGATTCTGTCTCTCTCTGCCCCTCCTCTGCTCATGCTCTCTAAAAAAACAAAAACAAAAACAAAAAACATTAAAAATAAAACAAAATAACAGACTTCTATTCTGAAACCTACATTTGGCAAGCACTTAAGGAGCACCAACTGTATGTCCTACACTGAGTGCAAGCACCTTACTACCGATACAACCTCCAAAGGGATCCAAAGCTGGTTTTAAGGAATGTGTGGGTCTCCAGACAGCAACCCCTGGGTCAGAAGTGAGTGTACTGGGCTCATCTACCAGGCACATATGTCCTCAGCGCTTAGACAGGACGCCATGCGAGGTTCTACGTCAAGGCTGTGGAGCACGGTGTCTAAATATGCAGTGTCTGCAGCCCAGGTACATGTTCTGGCAACCCCAGCCACTAGCCATGAGACTTTGCAATTAACCTCTTCATCCCAGTTTCTTCCTCTGATTTGGAGGTAATAATGGCACCTGCCTCAGTGGATTATTATTAAGCACCCAAAATTTCCCTGGCATAGAGGGAGGCACTGTGGACTCTCTGTAGATGTTAGTTTGCTAACTAAATAAAATAGGTTTTATCAGAAAGCCTATTAAAAAGCAGTTCCTGATTCTAGCGGCTGAGGATAAGAGTTATAACCTGATTCTGAAGGAGAGTCGCTATTCACAAATCTCAGCAATAAAAACTGAGCTGTACCTCCAAATAAAAGAAACTTGCCCTGGCTCTGAAAATCACAGCTGCTATTGAAAATTGCTAATTCGGGGAACCTGGGAAAAGTCAGTCGCCTCTAGACTAATCTTCATTCATAGCAAAAAAAAAAAAAAAGTAGCAATTCTGAGGCTTTGCTTGGGTAGGAAAGAAATGAAGATCAGTGGGAGTTACATTGTGTCTCTGGCCACAGCCTATTTACCGCAGGGATAAAAAGCACCTTCAATGTCCTCAAGGCTCCCCTCCCCCTGTCTTCCCTTTCTCCTCCATTCATCTGGGAGAGCAGACTTTACAGTGTTGTGTTTTTTTTTTTTAATGTTTTTTTTATTATTTATTTCTAGAGAGAGAGAGAGAGACAGCGTGAGCAGGGGAGGGTCAGAGAGAGAGGGAGTCACAGACTGAAACAGGCTCCAGGCTCTGAGCTGGCAGTCAGCACAGAGCCCGACGCGGGGCTCGAACCCACGAACCGCGAGATCATGACCTAAGCGAAAGTCGGACGCTTAACCGACTAAGCCACCCAGGCGCCCCAGTGTTGTGTTTTTTTAATAAAATTTTTCATGCAGAGTGAAAATCTAATGGTATTTAGTGTCACCATTTGTTAGTTTGCAGGTTACGTAATTTTTTTAGACATTGAAAAATCTCCTTTTTTCTTTTACTGTTTGAATCAGGTGCCAATAAGGATAGGGGCGAAGGCTGACCACTTGCCAATGTTTGCTTTCACAGAAATACTGGATATTGCGTTTTCTGTTTCTCAGCCCCAGGGCCATGAAGAGGACTTGAATGGTCCCACCAATGCAGCAGGAGAGGGAAAGGAATGGTAATTTCCTTCAACAAATATGGTTGACCGACAGCCTAAGCCAAGGTTCTGGGACACGCTCAAGCCCCCTGCTATCACTGAAAACACTCCGTCCAGCCTCGACCGTCGCTGTTTCCAAGGGTCTTGGGAAGATGCTTCCGGGCTGTGTCTGACCCCAGGTTAAGGGTGCCTGACAGGCGGGGAAAGGGCTTAACCACCACCATCCGGGTCTGGACGGGCAGAGATTTCTTTTTCTTTACATTCCAGGAACAGAGGGAAGAGGTGACAGTTACAATATCAGGAATAAAAGACAAATTGTAATCACTGCCTCCCCTCTCAGGGTGGGTACCGATGAGGACTACCATTAAAAAAAAGGAAGAAAAGGGGCGCCTGGGTGGCTTAGTCGGTTAAGCGTCCGACTTTCGCTCAGGTCATGATCTCGCGGTTTGTGGGTTCGAGCCCCGCGTCAGGCTCTGTGCTGACTGCCAGCTCAGAGCCTGGAGCCTGTTTCAGTCTGTGACTCCCTCTCTCTCTGATCCTCCCCTGCTCACGCTGTCTCTCTCTCTCTCTCTCTCTCCTAGAAATAAATAAATAAATAAATAAATATTAAAAAAGGAAGAAAAGTGGGGCATCTGGGTGGGTCAGTCAGTTGAGCGTCTGACTTCGGCTCAGGTGGTGATCTCACAGTTCATGGGTTCAAGCCCCACAATCAGGCTCTGTGCTGACAGCTCAGAGCCTGGAACCTGCTTCGGATTCTGTGTCTCCCTCTTTCTCTGCCCCTCCCTTACTTGTACTCTGTCTCTCTCAAAACCAAATAAACATTTTTTTTTTAAAGAAAGAAAGAAAGAAAGAAAGAAAGAAAAGAAAGAAGCCAAGTTTTCAGGCCAGTGGCCAAAGATCTAAATAGGTAGAGCCATTATGTGTTTGGGTTGGTTACCGTAAGAAGCCATTCTATGTCCCCGTTAACCCAAACCGAAGGTGACTTGATGCTATAGCACATAAGCTTTGACCCTCAGCCTTCATACAAATTACAAAGTCTCAGCTGCCTCTTTACAGGAGCCGTGTTTAAGCATGCCCGCCTCCCGTGAGCCCACAGCGATGCCCTCTTCACAGCCCGTTCGGGAAAAAAGTGCTGCACAGCTACCCTTTCAAAGGGCGATCCCTTACAAACCGCAGAGGGACACAGCCTGGACGAAAGGATTCTGTTAAATATGATTTTGATTTAGTGGCTCTGATTTTATCTTTTGTGCTGCGCCAAGAAAAAAAAAAAGGCGGTAATGTTTTATCAGCAGTTACATGGTGAAGCATATTGTACACTTCAATTAGATTCCCTTTATCTAGCACGCCCTGCCTTAAGTGAAATGCCGCCTGGTGTCTCTTCCATCCCCAGGCAGGCGCATGCAGACCATGTTGAGGGTTCCAAGATGCTTTATTAAACAGAAAATTAATAGAATGCTATTGTGTCGGCTGGCAGCTTCTTGAGAGTTAAGGACTTAGTGGTATTTTATTATCGGAACCAAGCTCCGGCTTGCGGGACTGGCACCCCAGAGGTTTTGCTGAACGCACTTTGCCCAGGAGGAAATTGTCTAAGCCCCAAGGGGAAGCTTTGGCTGAAACCACGTAATGCCGAAATAGCGAGATTGTGTGAACTGAGGCATGCTTCCGGTTCTCTCCGGGGCAAGATAAAAGTAGCCACCATATGCTGTATAAACTGATGAGATGCAGGGGCTTCGGGTAGATTCCGTCAATCTACTGAATAAATGTTTAAATGAGTCCCTTCTTTTATTTTATTTATTTTTATTTATTATTGAGACAGAGAGAAACAGAGCATGAGCGGGGGAGGGGCAGAGAGAGAGGGAGACATAAAATCCGAAGCAGGTTCCAGGCTCTGAGCTGGCTGTCAGCACAGAGCCCGACGTGGGGCTTGAACTCACAAACCATGAGATCGTGACCTGAGCTGAAGTCGGCCGCTTAACCAACTGAGCCACCCAGGCGCCCCTCTTCTTTTATTTTAAATAGTTATGTTTGAGAGACAGAGCGCTCATTGGAGCCAGGGAGGAACAGAGAGAGAGAGGAACAGAGGACCTGAAGCAGGCTCTGTGCTGACAGCAACGAGCCCAATTCAGGGCTTGAATTCACAAACCATGAGATCATGACGTTAGGGAAAGTGACGCTTAACCGACTAAGCCACTCAGGTGCCCCAAATGAGCCCCTTCTGTGCCCTGGAGAGGGGATTAACCTGCACTCTGGCTTTCAAGGAGCCCACTGTCTACTAAAGAGAAAAATGAGCAGCAAAGTATCATAATGCCATAGGCATGTGGCAGAAGCTGCCATCCTTATCATTTACTCAAAATTCAACCCCTTCTCCCATTTGTCTTGCTAACGGGTGCCTGTGATTATATTTGGCAGAGTGATGTGCCCAACAGCATACCCATTTTAAGCTAGGACCAGGCTAGTAACAGAATTCTAGACAATAAAACCTAAGCAGAAGTCTAGTGGGAGATTCTGGGAAAGCTTTTGCTCTCTAGAAGAAAGAGGACAGACATGGCCAGTGCTGCCCTAACTTCCATGTTTTGCATGGAACGTAGATGTGATGTCTGGTGCAGGGGCAGCCATCTTGCCGCCATGAGGTGGCAAGCATGGCAAAGAGCTAACATGAAAAGAATGGCACAGCACAAAGGACAGAAAAGGCCCACTTCCTAGTGAAAACACTGAGAAGCCGACTCAATACCAATTATCACCAAAACCTGGATGTTTTTGTTAAATAAGAAAAAAAAAAACTTTCTTTTTTTCTGAAGTACATTTTTCATCCAGTGTTCTGCTACTTGTATAGCCATATTCCTAGCAGATACTGGCATCAGAGTTGAAAGATGTATATAGGTTACAGACAGGAAAGGTCAAGGGAGGTCGTGCTTGTTCCCAGTGGATATACTTCTTCCATGGAATGATATTTAGATCAAGCTTTGGTTGAAACACAGGAGTCTTCTGGGGGGAGGGTCCAAGTAGAAAAACATACCCGCAGTTGAGGGAGCCACATGTGCAGTGGGGTAGCATGGGTGTGGGGAAAGGGATGGTGTAATAATGACACTAGGGGCACCGGGGTGGCTCACTCAATTGAGCATCTGACTCTTGGTTTTGGCCCAGGTCACGATCTCCCAGTTGTGAGATCGAGCCCTGAGGTGGGCTCTGTAGTGATGATGAGGAGCCTGCTTGGGCTTCTCTTTCTCCCTCTCTCTTTGCCCCTCCTCTGCTCATGCCCCCCCTTCCCCCCACCTCTCACTCTCCTTCCTTACCCCCCCCAAAAGTAACTAAACATTTTTTTCATCAATGCTTTATGAGGACAGGAACATAAGAGGCTGAGCAATTTGGCAAGTCAGGCCAGGAAAGGGATGAAGGTTTGAAACAGGTGAGTCATGTGATGAGTTAGAAAGACAATAAAGGAAATGTTCAACTCTGGAAGTTTGTGGGCCCCACTCCCGGGGTCCCCGGGAAACCACACTTTAACATTGACCAAGGCCACAATGACTCTGGCCGAATGAACCTCAAAACACAAGCTCTCCTGCACACACACGGTCCATCTGCTTCATCAAAGAAAACCACCAAAAAGGAGCATTTGGAACACAAAAGATAAAAAAAAGGGAGAAAGCTCCCTGGATCCCATAGGAGGAAAGCCATACACCACTGTATATACTAGAAAGCTGAAGCTAGGGTCTGCAGATTTCTGGAATGCTCTTTGTCTAATCATCTGTAACCTTTTATGTAAAAGAATATCTATCTATATATAGGTATATAGATACATATGAATATATAATATATATTGTAATATATAAAGGAATATATATATAGTCATACATGAAATCTTCCTTCCCTGGAGCACTTCCTTCTTTGTGAGGATTGTGTATCCCCAGCAGCTGTCCTAACTTGGACTGGAATAAAACTCTCTCCCCTTTATAAAGAAATTTTAAAAGGTGGGTTTGTTTTTTACACTAGCTTGATGGGAACACGCAAGAGAAAGGGGAGAGAGTAGGAAAGCCCATAGAAGCCCCATCTGGGCATAATTTTGTTAATTCCCTGTCACTGTTTATACTCTGGAGCTAATGGGACATTTTTACACTATACAGGGAGAAGTCATATCTGCATTTCAAGCCTGGCACATAGGCTACCTTATTTAATCTTTCTATCACCCACCAGGTCAGCTCTTATATCCCCATTTTAGAGATGAGGGGATTGAGGATTGGAAGCCTGGGCAGTTGTCCAAGTTGGACACAACTACAGGTGTGAGGTCGCCATGCACCGCGTTGCCTGACACCTCCTCCATCCTATGTGAAAAGGGACTGATGGTCAGGGCGCCTGGGTGGCTCAGTCGGTGAAGCGTCCAACTCTTGATTTCTGCTCAACTCATGATCTCACGGTTCCTGAGTTCAAGCCATGCACGGGGCTCTGCACTGATGGGGGCAGAGCCTGCTTGGGATTCTCTCTCGGCCTCTCCTGATCTCACGCTCTCTCTCGCTCTCGCTCTCTCTCTCTCTTAAGATAAATAAATAAACTTAAAAAGAAAGAAAGAAAAGAAACTGTTTGCCTCCAACTGGATGTGGGGAAGCTGTGGGCTTGGCAACCCCAGATGGCAACCCCAGGACCCCGAAGATCGCAAACCTCGTGGTGGGGAAAACACCCTCCCGGCCCTAAGGGTCGCCTGAGGGAAGTACCCAAGTAGGTGGATCCCGCTGGTACGGGACAGGTGTGCAAGGGCTCCACCAAAACTCGATCTGCCAGGGAAAACCCTCCTGTAAGAATTCCTTAGATCTGCAGGAACTAGAACCTTTGACTTCAGCCTCACCAAGATAGATCGCCTCGAGATGTCTTTTTTAAATGAGACTACTCTTCATAAACCCTTTTTTGAGTAATTGTCTCCAATTGCTAGGCACTGTCTTAAGTGCCTTACATGCATTAGCTCATTTAATCAATGATAACATCACATGGGAAAACTTCCAAAGCCGATTGTTATGTTTTGCGACAGCCATCGAGTGTGGCCACCGGGGAGAAGGGCGGGGTGTGTGCCAGCTGCTCCCTGCTGTTTAAACCTGATGCAGCAGGGGCTGAAGTGTGTATTCCTTCAGGACAGAGCCCCTGGAGAGAGGAGCACAGTGGCCGAGCGGGGCTGAAGGGAGGTAGGCAGGAAAGGGACATTTATCAGGACATATTAAATGCCGGAGTTGGAGCCAGGCCCTTTGAAAGCCCGCACGAAATTGATTGCACATTAACCACCCCCGAGCAAATGCTATCAAGAGGGTTATTTAGTGGTGTTCCCTGGGAAGAATCATGGCACTTTTATTCCTGCCCAGCGAGGAAATCCATTTTCACTGAGGACATCAAGCAGGAAGTTCGGCAGCCAGTCAGCTGGGATAAAGCCTGGATCCCGTGGTCCCATCTGGAAAGGACACAGGTGATCATTGTGATGGCTAACATTTACCAGGTGTGTGCTACACGCCAGGCACGGCCCCGAGCATGGTCTGTCCATTACCTCGTGGGCTCCCTAGGAGGTGGGTGAAAATGGCATCTTGATTTGATGGATGAGGAAGGTGAGGCATAGAAGGGTTTCGGTAACTTGACCAAGTTTGTCCAGCGGCGGCTTATGGCATCCGAAATCCAGAGAGACCAGGTCAAATAGAAGGGATTCAGAACTGATCAACTGAAGGGTCCCTCCTTGGGTGAATCGGGGGTCATAACCCAAACACCGGATGCCCCTATGGCCCCGGAATTGGCTGGCCGGGTTGGCTGCTGATGGGGGGCCCCATGGGGTTGGTGGGCATCCGCTGGTGATGAACAGGGAGCCGGCATCATGACAAGTATCTTGGAGGGAATCCACATTTCCCCAACACCAGCACAATAAAGATCTGATTATTTTTTTAATGTTTATCTATTTATTTTTGAGAGGAGAGAGAGAGAGACAGAGACACTGCACAGTGGGGGAAGGGGCAGAGAGAGAGAGAGAGAGAGAGAGAATCCCAAGCAGGCTCTGCACCATCAGCACAGAGCCCCCTGAGGGGCTCAAACTCACAAACTTCGAGATCATGACCTGAGCCAAAGTCGGATGCTTCACCGACTGAGTTACCCGGGCAACCCAAGATTTAATTCTTGAGACAAACTTTGAACGAGGGTTTAAATGAAGACCAGGCATCTATACCTGGCTTTTTTTTATCTCACGGTGCTCATGAATGCCTCCATTCAGTAAGCAAGCATTTATTGAGTACCTGCTGACTACCAGCCACAACTGTTAGGAGATAAATGCCATCCTCTTAGAGTTTAGTGAAGAGATTGAGACACTGACCTAGAAAAGTAACACACAGCAAGCCCTACTGGAAGGGGACACGTGTCATACAACATAAAATAGAGATATGTGGTATGGGAAACCTTGGGCTGCAGGCAGGGCCCCAGTGGAAAGGTCACAGTTTGGCAAGCCTCCACGGAAGTGAAGAATTAGCCACGCGGTGATGTAGAAGAGCCGACATGGAGACCCCCAGGTGAAAGCTGTCACCTGCGGTGTCCTTCCCACCCCCACCCCCCAGCCAGGGGGAAGACGGCATCTACGAGGATTAGGCTCAAGTCTCACCTCATTTTCTGAACAAGTTCTTGACCTTTCTGAGTCTCACTCTCCTTGTGGGTAAAATGAGACGTACAATTGCAGGTGCCTCTTGGGTTCTCTTGGGGACTGAACCGGACAAGATGTGTTAAGTGTTCAGAATTCATGTCGGGGGCGTCCAGGGAGCCCTCAGGGATGTCCGTGACACCGCGATTCCTTCCCACAGCGCCCAGCCCCTCTCTCCCCTACTGCCTAAGGGGCAGGACCGTATCTCATTCCATTCTAGATCTCCCGAGCTTTGATCAGTACCTAACACAGGGTGAATTCTTGGTGGGGACTTACAGAATAGGGGCTGCTGAGTGACCCGGTGGGTAAATGCAGCCAGAAGAGAAACCCAGGACTTAAATGCAAGTTATTGGCTGTTGTTCTGAGCAGTATAGACACTCTCTAAAGGTGAGCATCGGGTCAGGCATCTCCAGAGCTCCATGTTTAGGGGAAATGCAGCCGTTGATGTGAAGGAGGCACCAGAAACAGATGCTGACCCAAATTGAAGAGCATTAACCATGTCTTCCAGGTGCTCTTGGACAGAGGTACAATTTGGTCAGGGTCCCGGGTCACTGCTGCCCAGAAAACAAGGAAGGCTGAGCCTCTAACCTGGAAAATGCTGCCTCCTCCTCCTCCTTCTGCAATATACCAGCTTAGTCTCAGTACCGGGGCCTTTGCAACATGACTTCCTACAGCCTCACATCACTGCACAGCCAGAGAAGGGGGGCGAAGGGCAGGGATTCGGCTCATGCCTCATTCATTCATTCATGGGATTCCTGCATTTCCAGTGACAAAAACAGGCACTTTTTTTCCTCCTAGAAGCCTGAATCTGTGCTTTTCATGTGTCTCTGTCCTCAAATAGCCTGGGGACAACGGGGATTGCATGTTAGATGAAGATGAGAACAGAAAGGGAAGCAAAGGGAAAACTTGGCGAGGAGGGAGGCTGGCCCGATGGCCGTGACCATGAGATGGCTTTCTGCACAGGCTCTGGGTGCTGTGCTTGGGCAGAAGCCACTGTGCGACTAGGCGTGACTGCAGCCAAATTTAGTCCAACTCCTTGATTTAATGACACTCCTACGTGTATTAGGAAGCTTGCCTTCTCCTATACATGACGCATATTACGCTGGTAGACCTATAATTTCCTCCACCAAGTACGCTCCCATTTTCACATATCGATGCCCACTTAGTTTGTTACTTTCTTTCTTTTTTTTTTTTAATGTATTTTTATTTATTTCTAGGAAAGAGAGAGAGAGAGACAGCGTGAGCAGGGGAGGGTCAGAGAGAGAGGGAGTCACAGACTGAAACAGACTCCAGACTCTGAGCTGGCAGTCAGCACAGAGCCCGACGCGGGGCTCGAACCCACGAACCGCGAGATCATGACCTAAGCAAAAGTCGGACGCTTAACCGACTAAGCCACCCAGGCGCCCCTAGTTTGTTACTTTCTAATTTCCCATCCTTCTTGTCCTCCGCCCCCACCTTCTCCCGGTAATAATTTCTATCCACGCACACATACACAGCTGCCTCTCCTCACTCTCCTCCGGCTTCACCCAGGTGGTGAGTAGCACACACCTGAGTGACCAGAGCCCCTTTTCACACCTGCCACAGAGGCAGGGAGAGTTCGGAGCTCTCATCTTTCACTGGAGGTGCCCTGGCCATAAACGGTCAAGGAACGGAGCTGCAGGTGGGGCGCTGAGGAGCTGGGAGGCCTGTACATGTCCTCACTGACCTCAGGGACATCAGAGCTAGCCTTCCTCTGGACGTGCCGCCTGCCAGGAGGTGATCAATGCCTTTAAAATATTTGGGGGGGGGGGCACAATAACTCTCTCCAGGGAGGAAACAGGAATAAAAGTTGGGGGGGGGGAGGTTGAGGTGTCCAGCCAGACTCTGCCTGGCTCCTACATGTCCTCTCCTGGCGACTGTTTATGATTTGAGGATTGTCCTTGGTGTCTTGGTCAGTTTGGGCGGCTGTAACGAAGTACCACAGAGCGGCTGGCTTAAGAACATAAGTTCGGGAAGCTGGGAAGTCCGAAACGGAGTCCCCAGGAAATTCGGTGTCTGGTGACAGCCCAATTCCTGGTGTGTAGAAGACAGTCTTCTTACTATGCCCTTACATGGCAGAGGGGACAAGAAAGCTCTTTGGAACCTCTTTTATATTCATGGGAGCTCCACTTCCAGGATTCAATCACCCCCAAAGGCCTCATCTCTAATTACCATCACGCTGGGGGTTAGGTCTCCACTTAAGAATTTGGTGGCATGTACAAAGTCAGCCTGTCGCCCTTGGCTTCAGTCTTCCTTAGCTCCCTCCTTACAATGTCTCCAGAAACTTGTCTCAGAGGCAGTCACTCCCACCTTGGTCTTGAGCATCTAAATCTGTGCTGGTCTTCTGATCCTATGTGACCTCCCCCCACTTACTTTCAATCTTATTTTGATCAACTCTTGAATCTGTTCTCACCCCAAACCTGACTGTAGCACCTCCTTGCTTCCCCAGGAACAGCTCAGAGGTCTGTGCTAGACTCTACCTGCCACTTGGACCCTGGGGGCAAGCTCACGCTCCAGACAAGCCCAAGGTCACTCCAGCCAAGGCCAAAGTCCGTTGCTATCCATGAGCAATAAAAAGAAAACAAAACTGAAATAGACATTTTAATGTAGGCACATCCCTCTTGATGGGAGATGGTCTTTGAAAGTCGCATGAAGTGTACCTGGCTCACTCCATTTAAATTATAGCCTTGATTTGAGTGCCACATGCTAAATACATAGCGCGTTTCATACATAACTCACTTATTCTTCACTAGACCCCTACAAGGTAGTAGTGTTTTCATTTCCATTTCATAGATTAGGCAATCAGGGTTCCTAAACGGTGGATGATTTGCCCAGGTCCCACTGGGCATAAGTGGCAGGATAGAGATTCAAGCTCAAATGTCTTTATTCCAAAGCCCGTGCACTTAACCACCATGCAGCAAAGAGGTCCAAGTGGGACCGGCCAACAGTGTAGACGCCCTGCCCATCCCCATGAGGGCACGTGGCAGGGCCAGCAGAGTTTAGAGCCTGTCTCAATTTGAGGACAACAAGCTCTATTTTATTAGGCTTTCCCAAAGTCCTAACAAGCAATGAACCAAATTCATACATAGGGTCAGCGGGTATGTCAGGGGCTCCCGATTCTTTTGGGAGACATCACACAAGTCTCCCTGACATTCGTGAGTCATCTTGTTATATCTCCTAGACACAAAGGTCTAAGGGAAGCCATCCATCCACCTGGGGCCACATTGGACACCTAGAACTGATCAGAAACTGGGATCACCTTAAAGCCAAAGTCATCCCGTTCGGCAGCCTGGGTTTTCCAACTTTCCTGTAAGAAGAAATTCATCAGCCCGCCCACAGAATTCTTGTTACTGGGCAGAACACTTTCTTTTCTCAGTTCTGATGAGTCCTTGCTGATTCTTATCTAGACCAGATGCAAATACCATCTTTCTATTATGAGAGCGTTTGTTTGGAGGAATGATTGGTCAGGTTAAAGCTGGCTTTCCTTTCGAGCCCATCCTGAGCACAGTCTGGCTGCCCTGGTTAGACTGAATGCCATGCCAGTCTGATGGGATTGTCTGGGGGTCCCCAAATCTCCTTAGGAACATCCTTACAAAGGCTCTTGGAATAGATTGTGTCTGCAGCTCGTTTCATCCATTATGTGTTGCTTTATACTGGTTCCATTTGGGAAAAGATCCCTCACTCCGAGAACCTCAATTATCTCCTCAATTATGAGCTGGAGATAATTATATGGGATGATGCTATCAACCGAGGTAATGAGGGTGATGATGGTAATAATGGACCTGTCTCCTGAATTCGCCTTGAAGGTCATCAAGGTAAAGCATGTGAGAACGTAAACTGGAAAGTGCCGAACTGAAGCAGCCTCATCTAACAGACTGTATGAGAGGATAGAGCAATCGGTGCACAGGGAGTTTGACTGTATGCCATTTGCAAGGCTGGGCACATCGCTTTACATTGCAAAGGGTTCCCCTCTCTCGTCTGTGAAATCTGAGTCATGACTTTTGCCTTTCCTACCAGCAGTGAGGCTATAGAACCCAAAGCAAGCATCCCAGAAAGTCATTTGTAAACTGTAAAGTATTTTGCCGGTGTATAGGACAGCTGAATTCCCCAAGGGAAGCTTCTAACATGGAGAAGTCATATGGCAAAGCCTTTTGTAAAGCAGGTAATCTCCTGCTCATAGATGCTTCTTAAGTCCAGAGTATGCTTAGATTTCAATTTAATTTTTTAAGTTTTTTTGTTTATTTTGGGAGAGAGAGAGAGAGATAGCATGAGCGGGGGAGGGGAAGTGAAAGGGGTTGGAGAAAGAGAATCCCAAGCAGGCTCTGTGCTGTCAGCACAGAGCCGTATGCGGGGCTCGAACTCATGAACCGTGAGATCATGACCTGAGCCGACATCAAGACTCAGATGCTCAACCGACCGAGCCACCCAAGTGCCCCTCAATTTTATTTTTTAAGCTTATTTATTTATTTAGAAAGAGAGAGAGAGAGAACATGAGCAGGGAAGAGAGACAGAGGGAGAGAGAGAATCCCAAGCAGGCTCCTTACTGTCAGTGCCGAGCCCAACACAGGGCTCAACCCCACGAACTGTGAGATCATGACCTGAGTTGAAATCAAGAGTTGAACACTTAACCAACTGAGCCACCCAGGCACCCCTAGATTTCAATTTTAAACACACTCCATCGAATTGGAGCACATGTCCATACTGAGGATAATTTCACTCAATGGCTATTTGATGGATGAATAGAATGAATGAATGATGCCAGGTATAACGAAGAGATGGCTCTATTTTTATAGCGCCAACTCCACATGATGTGTTTAAACTCCTCCATATAATTAGCTTCATGAACGATCACCAAGCAGCATAAATCTCTATCAGTACTACTGAGAGTATCTGAATTATTGAAAAAATCGCTCTTACTCCAAAGTTTTATTAAGAATCGTGACACCCGTTATATAGTGTTTCCGCTAATTGGGCATCGAGTGAGAGAAATGCATACAGATGCAGAGAGCTGGGTAGTCATGCAGGAAAGACTTGGCCGTGAATTTGCTTTTGTGCCCAGCCTCAGCGCAGCCCTTAGTCTGCTCCCCACTGAGTGCCTGAGCTCTACCGTCAAAAGGAAGATCTTGCCAGATTCCCTCGCGGCCAATCTGCCATCTCTTCTCTCTTAGCTCGTTGGTGTCCAGCCTACAGTCTTCACACCCCCTCATAATCACACAGTCGATGGTCCTGCTTACTCTGCCGTTGCCAAAGTCAATGGCAATCTGTTCATGCCAGCAGAACAGAAAGCCACAGCTCTCTGGGCTTTCTCTACCTCGGTCCCCCCTTTTAAGTCCTATCAGGACATCCCTTCCTGCTCAGGCCTCTGAACCTCACACCCGGCGTATGGCACCTCTTTATTACAGGATGCTACCCTCAAAGTGCACTTTCCAGCATGCCCTTAACACTGTAAATATTAATGGATGAGTAAATTTGTGCTCAGTTCTCAAAGAACTCTGAAAAAGCCGCAATGGAAGAAAGCCTGATTCAGTGGTGAAGATGATGACTAGCTTGGATGATGACCAATTCAGATAATTGGCCATAGACCTCTAATCTCGCTGGCCTCCCTCTGTCACTCAGCAGAGACCCGGCCGATCATTCCATCAATACATTCATTTTGTCAGCTGTCAATGTGTGGTGCCCACACGTCTCAGCTGGGTAACTTAGGCTGAGAAATGGAAACCTGCCAATATCAGAGTCATTCCATCCCTATCACGTGTTTTTCTTGTCATATGGATTTTCAATACATTTCTGCCTGGCTTGGCAAATCTAAGCCATGACCTTGCTTTTAGCTGCTGGGTCCCTTTAATTATTACCCTCCACTCCAACCAGCTTGAGTCAGTACATTTCCAAACTGCATTACCTTGGTAAGTTCTACCCACAAGATTTCTATTTTATTCTGTCCAACATGCCCCTCTACACACACACACACACACACACACACACACACACACGCCGTATCACTCTGAACTGGTTATTTCTCCTCAGCAGAGAACAGATGTACGTACACACATTGATTTATTTTCATACGACTTTTCATGCACAGTTTCTCCTTGGGGCGGCTTCACTCCTGGCAGAAGGGAAGTGCTGGGTCCCTGATAACAACGAAATAAGCAAACCATTGCCCATTCGGCATTGAGCCCTGAGCTTCCCAAACTGAGTACCGTAATAAGTTCACGGGATATCAGTCATCATTTTGAGATCGTCTTGAGGTAAAGCAAATGGTCCAAATGTGGTTTTCAGAGAAAAGCTACCTCTTATTTCATGATAACCCCAGAGATGAAGTGAGGCTACCACATACCTCGTGAGGCAGTGATCAGGAAATTGCCTCACTTCTCTATCGGGACTGGCAGCCCCTCCGGGGGCACTTCCCTTTCTAAGACCCTCGTCTGTTGGTCTCAGGGCAAAGAGCACTAATGACAGTGATTTTGCTCAGAGGTCACAGTCAGGATGTGAAGGCATGGGAGGGAAAGGAATGTGAGCGTTCTTTTTTGTTTTAATGTTTATTTATTTTTAAGAGAGAAAGGGAGAGAAATAGAGTGCAAGCAGGGGCGGGGCAGAGAGAGAGGGAGACACAGAATCGAAAGCGGGCTCCAGGCTCGGAGCTGTCAGCACAGAGCCCCACAGTGAGGCTCGAACTCACAAACTAGGAGCTCACGACCTGAGCCGAAGTCGGACGCTTCGCGGACTGAGCCACCCAGGCGTGCCTGGAATGTGAGCTCTCGAGTCAGGCCTGGATCCAAACCAGCTCTCGTGCTGTGTGACCACGGACAAGCTCCATCATCTGTCTGTATAATGGGGATGACGACAAGGGCTGTCAGCGAGGTTTAAGGTGAATCGTGTGCTTGCACAGAGGCCCAGCACAGAGCCTGTGAGTAGGGGTCCCCAAAAGTCCAGGCTGCTCCCGCTGCCACTGTTATTGCCCCAACTTAGTCACTGGCCAGGTATATAAGCTGCAATACTTCTGACTGCTCTTGAAACTGTCATCCCACTCCTGATCTCTCTTGAAACGGTAAGAAGAGCAAATGGTCCTGAGAGGCTCCTGCTTAATTCCCAATGTTTATGATTCTCTTCTCCAGCAACATAATCATGACTTCCCACTGGCAATGCTGCCTCCCACTTGGAAGAGTACATTCCACAATCTCCCTTGCAGCTTATAGGCAGACATGATTAAGTTCTGGCCCATAAGATATAAATAGAAGTGGTATCACATTTCCAGGAACTTTTTCTTTTTTAAAGAGGAGGCATTCCCTCTTTCCTTCTACTTCCTCTATCTTGTTGCATGGAACACATATTTGAAGCCCGGCACGCCAGCAGCCACTTTGGGTGATGAGGACAGGCTCACAGCCTAGGAGTCCAGACCTACGACATCTCCTTGTAATGACTTCATCATTCATGGGCTGCTTCTACTCCAGGGACATTTTTATATGAGAGGCAAATACACGTAAGCGATCAGGTTTATTTGGAGCTTTTCTGTTGTAGACAGGCAAACTCTAACAGATGCACCTGATTTCTCTGCTCCTCTCCTCCCTATCAGCTCAAAGACCAGCTGAACTGAATCCTTTACAATCATGTCTTCTCCTTTTCCTTCATTTCAAAGATTCAAAGTCTCATGGTCGATTTTCCAATGATCTGAGCTTAGATCAGGTGCCCACCCTGCATCCACCAGGGCCAAGGGGCAGTGAGTCTGGAGGAAGAAGCCCCCACAGACTCCTAAATTGACCACACCTTCTGGAGTGAACGATAAGTTCCCAAAGGGAATTGAAGGTGCTGCCGAGAAAGGTCCACCCCCCAAACTGTCCATTCCTCACACTCCTGTAGACCAGCTTGTGGCTTCGGGGACTGCAGGGGTAATTACTGGGGCAGTAATCCGTGTGCTTGTGATTGTGAGTGTCGGGATCT